>NW_026114683.1:0-55732 GCF_025201925.1 Gopherus flavomarginatus | reverse complement strand
TGGGAACCTGGAGCTGGTGATGGGGTCCCAGGGGATAGGCCCCTGGAGCTATGGTTCGGGCGCTCAGGGGTTGGGCCCCTGGAGCTGGTGTTGGAGCCCCCAGGGTTTGGGCCCCTGGAGCTGGTGTTGGGCCCCGGGGGTTAGGCCCGTGGAGTTATGGTTCGGGCACTCAGGGGTTGGGCCCCTGGAACTGGTGTTCGGGCCCCCAGGGGTTGGGCCCCTGGACCTGGTGTTGGAGCCCCAGGGGTTAGGTCCTTGGAGCTAGGGTTCGGGGGCTAAGGGGTTGGGCCCCTGGAGCTATAGTTCGAGAGCTCAGTGGTTGGGCCCCTGGAGCTGCGGTCGAGGGCTCCAGGGGTTGATCCCCTGGAGCTGTGGTTGGACCCCCGGGGGTTAGGCCCCTGGAGCTATGGTTTGGGCGCTCACGTGTTGGGCCCCTGGAGCTGGGGTCGAGGGCCCCAGGATTTGGGCCCCTGGAGCTGGGTTTGGGACCCCCGGGGGTTAGGCCAATGGAGCTATGGTTCGGGCGCTCAGGGGTTGGGCCCCTGGAGCTGTTGTTGGGGCCCCCAGGGGTTGGGCCCCCGGAGCTGGTGTTGGGGCCCCAGGGGTTAGGCCATTTGAGCTATGGTTCAGGCGGTCAGGGGTTGGGCCCCTGGAGCTATGGTTCGGGAGCTCAGGGTTTGAGCCCCTGGAACTATGGTTCGGGCGCTCAGGGTTTCGGGCCCTGGAGCTGGTGTTAGGACCCCCAGGGGTTAGGCACCTGGAGCTGCGGTTAAGGCGCTGAGGTGTTGGGCCCCTGGAGTTGGTGTTTTGGCACCGAGGGGTTGGGTCCCTGGAGCTGGTGTTGGAGCCCCAGGGGTTGGGCCCCTGGAGCTATGGTTCGGACGCTCAGTGGTTGGGCCCCTGGAGCTGGGGTCGAGGGCCCGTGGGGTTGGGCCCCAGGATTTGGGGTTGGGGCCCCCGGAGGTTAGGCTGCTGGAGCTATGGTTCGGACGTTCAGGGGTTGGGCCCCTGGAGCTGATGTTGGGGCCTCCAGGGGTTGGGCCCCTGGAGCTGGTGTTGGGGCCCCTAAGGGTTAGGCCCCTGGAGCTATGGTTCGGGCGCTTAGGGGTTGGGCCCCTGGAGCTGGTGTTGGGGCCCCTAGGGGTTGGGCCCCTGGAGCCGGTTGTGGGGCCCCAGTGGTTAGGCCATTTGATCTATGGTTCAGGTGCTGAGGGGTTGGGACCCTGGAGCTATGGTTCGGGCGCTCAGGGGTTGGGCCCCTGGAGCTTTGGTTCGGGCGTTCAGGGGTTTGGCCCCTGGAGCTGGTGTTGGGGCCCCCAGGGGTTAGGCACCTAGAGGTATTGTTCGGGCGCTCAGGTGTTGACCCCGTGGAGCTGGTGTTGGGGCCACCAGGGATTAGGCCCCTGGTGTTATGGATCGGGCATTCAGGGTTTGGGCCCCTGGAGCTGGTGTTGGAGCCCCAGGGGTTGAGCCCCTGGAGCTGGTGTTGGGGCCACAGGGGTTAGGCCCCTACATCTATGGTTCGGGCGCTCTGGGGTTGGGCCCCTGGAGCTGGTGTTGGGGCCCCCAGGGTTTGGGCCCCTGGAGCTAGGATTGGGGTCCCCAGGGGTTAGGCCCCTGGAGCTATGGTTCGGTCGCTCAGGGATTGGGCCAGTGGAGCTGGTGTTGGGGCCCCCAGGGGTTGGACCCCTGGAGCTGGTGTTGGAGCCCCAGGGGTTAGGTCCCTGGAGCTAGGTTTCGGGCGCTAAGAGGATGGGCCCCTGGAGCTATAGTTCGAGCGCTCTGTGGTTGGGCCCCTGGAGCTGCGATCGAGGGCCCCAGGGGTTGGGCCCCTGGAGCTGTGGTTGGACCCCCGGGGGTTAGGCCCCTAGAGCTATGGTTCGGGCGCTCAGGTCTTGGGCCCCTGGAGCTGGGGTCGAGGGCCCCAGCGGTTGGGCCCCTGGAGCTGGGGTTGGGGCCCCCGGGGGTTAGGCCCCTGGAGCTATGGTTCGTGCGCTCAGGGGTTGGGCCCCTGGAGCTGGTGTTGGAGCCCCCAGGGGTTGGGCCCCCGGAGCTGGTGTTGGGGCCCCCAGGGGTTAGGCCCCTGGAGGTATTGTTCGGCCGCTCAGGGGTTGGGACCTTGGAGCTGGTGTTGAGGCCCCCAGGGGTTAGGCCCCTGGAGGTATTGTTCGGGCGCTCAGGGGTTGGGACCTTGGAGCTGGTGTTGGGACTTCCAGGGGTTAGGCCCCTGGAGCTATGGTTCGGGCGCTCAGAGGATAGGCCCCTGGAGCTGGTGTTGGGGCCTCCAGGGGTTGGGCCCCTGGAGCTGTTTTTGGAGCCCCCAGTGGCTAGGCTACTGGAGCTGGTGTTGGGGCCCCAGGGCGTAGGTCCCTGGAGCTATGTTTCGGGCGCTCAGGGGTTGGGCTCCTGCAGCTGGTGTTGGGGCCGTCAGGGGTTGGACCCCTGGAGCTATGGTCGGGCGCTCAGGGGTTGGGTCGCTGGAGCTGCGGTCGAGGGCCCCAGGGTTTGGGCCCCTTGAGCTGGGGTTGGGGCCCTCGTGGGTTAGGCCCCTGGAGCTATGGTTCGGGCGCTCAGGGGTTGGGCCCTTGGAGCTGGGGTGGGGGCCCCCAGGCGTTAGGCCCCTGGAGTTATTGCTCGGGCGCTCAGGGGTTGGGCCCCTGGAACTGCTGTTCGGGCCCCCAGGGGTTGGGCCCCTGGAGCTGGGGTTGGGGCCCCCAGGGGTTAGGCCCCTGGAGCTATGGTTCGGGCGTTCAGGGGTTGGGCCCCTGGAACTGGTGTTGATGCCTCCAGGGGTTGGGCCCCTGGAGCTGGTGTTGGAGCCCCAGGGGCTAGATCCCTGGAGCTAGGGTTCGGGCGCTAAAGGGTTGGGCCCCTGGAGCTATAGTTCGAGCGCTCAGTGGTTGGACCCCTGGAGCTGGGGTTGAGGGCTCTAAGGGTTGGGCCCCTGGAGCTGGGGTTGGGGCCCCCAGGGGTTAGGCCCCTGGAGCTATGGTTCGGGCGCTCAGGGGTTGGGCCCCTGGAGCTAGTCTTGGGGCCCCAAGGGGTTGGGCCCCTGGAGCTGGGGTTGGGGCCCCTAGGGGTTAGGCCTCTGAAACAATGGTTCAGGCGCTCAGGATTTGGGCCTCTGGAGCTGTTATTGGGGCCCCCAGGGGTTGGTTCCCTGGAGCTGGTGTTGGGGCCCCAGGGGTTAGGCCCCTGGAGCTATGGTTCGGGCGCTCAGGGGTTGGGCCCCTGGAGCTGGTGTTGGGGCCCCCAGGGGTTGGGCCCCTGAAGCTATGGTTCGGGCGCTCTGGGGTTGGACCCCTGGAGCTGGTGTTGGGGCCCCCAGGGGTTGGGCTCCTGGAGCTGGTTTTGGGGCCCCGAGGGGTTGGGCCCCTGGAGCTGCGGTTGGGGTCCCCCGGGGTTAGGCCCCTGGAGCTATGGTTCCGGCGCTCAGGGGTTGGGCCCCTGGAGCTGGTGCTGGGGCCCCCAGGGGTTGGGCCCCTGGAGCTTGGGTTGGGCTCCCCGGGGGTTAGGCCCCTGGAGCTATGGCTCAGACGCTTAGGGGTTCTTCCCCTGGAGCTGGTGTTGGGGCCTCCAGGGGTTGGGCCCCTGGAGCTGGGGTTGGGGCCCCCAGGGGTTAGGCCCCTGGAAGCATTGTTCGGGCGCTCAGGGGTTGGGCCCTTCGAGCTGGTATTGGGGCCCCCAGGGATTAGGCCCCTGGAGTTATGGTTCGGGCGCTCAGTGGTTGGGATCCTGGAGCTCGTGTTGGGGCCCGCAGGGGTTGGGCCCCTAGAGCTGTGGTTGGGGCCCCCGGGGGTTAGGCCCCTGGAGCTATGGTTTGGGCTCTTAGGGGTTGGGCCCCTGCAGCTGGTGTTGGGGCCCCAGGGGTTGGGCCCCTGGAGCTGGGGTTGGGGCCCCCGGGGGTTAGGCCCCTGGAGCTATGGTTCGAGCGCTCAGGGGTTGGGCCCCTGGAGCTGGTTTTGGGGCCCCCAGGGGTTGGGCCCCTGAAGCTGGTGCTGAGTCCCCAGGGGTCAGGCCCCTGGAGCTGTGGTTCGGGTGCTCAGGGTTTCGGCCCCTGGAGCTATGGTTCGGGCGCTCAGGGGTTGGGCCCCTGGAGCTGGGGTTGAGGGCCCTAGGGGTTGGGCCCCTGGAGCTGGGGTTGGGGCAGTCAGGGGTTAGGCCCCTGTAGCTATGGTTCGGACACTCAGGGGTTGGGCCCTTGGAGCTGGGGTGGGGGCCCCCAGATCCTAGGCCCTTGGAGCTTTGGTTCGGGCGCTCAGGGATTGGATCCCTGGAGCTGGTCTTGGGGCCCCCAGGGGTTGGGCCCCTGGAGATGAGGTTCGAGCCCCTAGGGCTTAGGCCCCTGGAGCTATGGTTCGAGCGCTCAGGGGATGGGCCTCTGGAGCTGGTATTGGGGCCCCCAGGGGTTGGGCCCCTGAAGCTGGGGTTGGGGCCCCCGGGGGTAAGGCCCCTGAAGCTATGGTTCGGGCGCTCAGGGGTTGGGCTCTTCGAGCTGGTGTGGGGGCCCCCAGTTGTTAGGTCCCTGGAGCTATGGTTCGGGCGCTCAAGGGTTGGGCCCCTGGAGCTGGTGTTGGGGCCCCCAGGGGTTAGGCCCCTGAAGGTATTGTTCGGGCGCTCAGGGGTTGGGCCCTTGTAGCTGATGTTGGGACCCCCAGGGGTTGGGACCCTGGAGCTGGGGTTGGGACCCCCAGGGGTTAGGGCCCTGGAGCTTTGGTTCGGGCGCTCAGCTGTTGGGCCCCTGGAGCTGGTTTTGGGGCCCCCAGGGGTTGGGCCCCTGGAGCTGGTGTTGGGGCCCCAGGGGTTAGGCCCCTGGAGCTATGGTTCGGGCGCTCAGGGGTTGGGCCCCTAGATCTGGTGTTGGGGCCCCCAGGGGTTGGGACCCTGGAGCTGGTGTTGGGGCCTCCGGGGGTTAGGCCCCTGGAGTTATGGTTCGGGTGCTCAGTGGTTGGGCCCCTGGAACTGCTGTTCGGGCCCCCAGGGGTTGGGCCCCTGGAGCTATGGTTCGAGCGCTCAGGGGTTGGGCCCTGGAGCTGGTTTTGGGGCCCCCAGGGGTTGGGCCCCTGGAGCTGGTGTTGGGGCCCCAAGGGGTTGGGCCCCTGGAGCTGGTGTTGAGTCCCCAGGGGTCAGGCCCCTGGAGCTGTGGTTCGGGCGCTCAGGGTTTCGGCCCCTGGAGCTATGGTTCGGGCGCTCAGGGGTTGGGCCCCTGGAGCTGGGGTTGAGGGCCCTAGGGGTTGGGCCCCTGGAGCTGGGGTTGGGGCCCTCAGGGGTTCGGCCCCTGTAGCTATGGTTCGGGCACTCAGGGGTTGGGCCCTTGGAGCTGGGGTGGGGGCCCCCAGATCCTAGGCCCTTGGAACTATGGTTCGGGCGCTCAGGGATTGGATCCCTGGAGCTGGTCTTCGGGCCCCCAGGGGTTGGGCCCCTGGACCTGGGGTTGGGGCCCCCGGGGGTTAGGCCCCTGAAGCTATGGTTCGGGCGCTCAGGGGTTGGGCTCTTCGAGCTGGTGTGGGGGCCCCCAGGGGTTTGGTCCCTGGAGCTATGGTTCGGGCGCTCAAGGGTTGGGCCCCTGGAGCTGGTGTTGGGGCCCCCAGGGGTTAGGCCCCTGAAGGTATTGTTCGGGCGCTCAGGGGTTGGGCCCTTGTAGCTGGTGTTGGGACCCCCAGGGGTTGGGACCCTGGAGCTGGGGTTGGGACCCCCAGGGGTTAGGGCCCTGGAGCTTTGGTTCGGGCGCTCAGCTGTTGGGCCCCTGGAGCTGTTTTTGGGGTCCCCAGGGGTTGGGCCCCTGGATCTGGTGTTGGGGCCCCCAGGGGTTGGGACCCTGGAGCTGGTGTTGGGGCCCCCGGGGGTTAGGCCCCTGGAGTTATGGTTCGGGCGCTCAGGGGTTGGGCCCCTGGAACTGCTGTTCGGGCCCCTAGGGGTTGGGCCCCTGGAGCTGGGGTTGGGGCCCCCAGGGGTTAGGCCCCTGGAGCTATGGTTCGGGCGTTCAGGGGTTGGGCCCCTGGAACTGGTGTTGATACCTCCAGGGGTTGGGCCCCTGGAGCTGGTGTTGGAGCCCCAGGGGTTAGATCCCTGGAGCTAGGGTTCGGGCGCTAAAGGGTTGGGCCCCTGGAGCTATAGTTCGAGCGCTCAGTGGTTGGGCCCCTGGAGCTGGGTTTGAGGGCTCTAGGGGTTGGGCCCCTGGAGCTGGGGTTCGGGCCCCCAGGGGTTAGGCCCCTGGAGCTATGGTTCGGGCACTCAGGGGTTGGGCCCCTGGAGCTAGTCTTGGGGCCCCAAGGGGTTGGGCCCCTGGAGCTGGGGTTGTGGCCCCTAGGGGTTAGGCCTCTGAAGCAATGGTTCAGGCGCTCAGGATTTGGGCCTCTGGAGCTGTTGTTGGGGCCCCCAGGGGTTGGGTCCCTGGAGCTGGTGTTGGGGCCCCAGGGGTTAGGCCCCTGGAGCTATGGTTCGGGCGCTCAGAGGTTGGGCCCCTGGAGCTGGTGTTGGGGCCCCCAGGGGTTGGGCTCCTGGAGATGGTTTTGGGGCCCCGAGGGGTTGGGCCCCTGGAGCTGCGGTTGAGGTCCCCCGGGGTTAGGCCCCTGGATCTATGGTTTCGGCGCTCAGGGGTTGGGCCCCTGGAGCTGGTGCTGGGGCCCCCAGGTGTTGGGCCCCTGGAGCTTCGGTTGGGGCCCCCGGGGGTTAGGCCCCTGGAGCTATGGTTCGGACGCTTAGGGGTTCTGCCCCTGGAGCTGGTGTTGGGGCCTCCAGGGGTTGGGCCCCTGGAGCTGGGGTTGGGGCCCTCAGGGGTTAGGCCACTGGCGCTATGGTTTGGGCTCTCAGGGGTTGGGCCCCTGGAGTTGGTGTTGGGGCCCCCAGGGGTTGGGCCCCTGGAGCTCGTGTTGGGGCCCCAGGGGTTAGACCCCTGGAGCTATTGTTCGGGTGCTCATGGATTGGGCCTCTGGAGCTGGTGTTGGGGCCCCCAGTGGTTAGGTCCCTGGAGCTATGGTTCGGGCTCTCAGGGGTTGGACCCCTGGAGCTGGTGTTGGGGAGCCCAGGGGTTGGGCCCCTGGAGCTGGTGTTGGGGCCCCAGGGGTTAGGCCCCTGGAGCTATTGTTCGGGTGCTCAGGGGTTGGGCCCCTGGAGCTATGGTTCGGGCGCTCAGGGTTTGGGACCCTGGAGTTGGGGTCGAGGGCCCCAGGGGTTGAGCCCCTTGAGCTGGGGTTCGGGCCACCAGGGGTCAGGACCCTGGAGCTGGGGTTGGGGACCCCAGGGGTTAGGCCCCTTGAGCTATGGTTCGGACGCTCAGGGGTTGGGCCCTTGGAGCTGGGGTGGGGGCCCCCAGGGGTTAGGCCCCTGGAGCTATGGTTCGGGCTCTCAGGGGTTGGGCCTCTGGAGCTGGGGTCGAGGGCCCCAGGGGTTGGGCCCCTGGAGCTGGTGTTGTGGACCCCATTTGTTAGGCCCTTGGAGCTATGGTTCGGGCGCTTAGGGGTTGGTCCCCTGGAGCTGGTGTTGGGGCCCCCATGGGTTAGGCCCCTGGAGGTATTTTTCGGGCGCTCAGGGGTTGGGACCTTGGAGCTGGTGTTGGAGCCCCCAGGGGTTAGGCCCCTGGAGCTATGGTTTGGGCGCTCAGGGGTTGGGCCCTTGGAGCTGGTGTTGGGGCCCCCAGGGGTTAGGCCCCTGGAGCTATGGTTGGGGCCCCCAGGGGTTGGGCCCCTGGAGCTGGGGTTGGGGCCCCCAGGGGTTAGGCCCCTGGAGCTATGGTCCGGGCGTTCAGGGGTTGGGCCTTTGGAACTGGTGTTGATACCTCCAGGGGTTGGGCCCCTGGAGCTGGTGTTGGAGCCCCAGGGGTTAGATCCCTGGAGCTAGGGTTCGGGCGCTAAAGGGTTGGGCCCCTGGAGCTATAGTTCGAGCGCTCAGTGGTTGGGCCCCTGGAGCTGGGTTTGAGGGCTCTAGGGGTTGGGCCCCTGGAGCTGGGGTTCGGGACCCCAGGGGTTAGGCCCCTGGAGCTATGGTTCGGGCACTCAGGGGTTGGGCGCCTGGAGCTAGTCTTGGGGCCCCAAGGGGTTGGGCCCCTGGAGCTGGGGTTGTGGCCCCTAGGGGTTAGGCCTCTGAAGCAATGGTTCAGGCGCTCAGGATTTGGGCCTCTGGAGCTGTTCTTGGGGCCCCCAGGGGTTGGGTCCCTGGAGCTGGTGTTGGGGCCCCAGGGGTTAGGCCCCTGGAGCTATGGTTCGGGCGCTCAGGGGTTGGGCCCCTGGAGCTGGTGTTGGGGCCCCCAGGGGTTGGGCCCCTGAAGCTGTGGTTCGGGCGCTCTGGGGTTGGGCCCCTGGAGCTGGTGTTGGGGCCTCCAGGGGTTGGGCTCCTGGAGATGGTTTTGGGGCCCCGAGGGGTTGGGCCCCTGGAGCTGCGGTTGGGGTCCCCCGGGGTTAGGCCCCTGGAGCTATGGTTCCGGCGCTCAGGGGTTGGGCCCCTGGAGCTGGTGCTGGGGCCCCCAGGGGTTGGGCCCCTGGAGCTTGGGTTGGGGCCCCCGGGGGTTAGGCCCCTGGAGCTATGGTTCGGACGCTTAGGGGTTCTGCCCCTGGAGCTGGTGTTGGGGCCTCCAGGGGTTGGGCCCCTGGAGCTGGGGTTGGGGCCCCCACGGGTTAGGCCACTGGAGCTTTGGTTTGGGCTCTCAGGGGTTGGGCCCCTGGAGTTGGTGTTGGGGTCCCCAGGGGTTGGGCCCCTGGAGCTCGTTTTGGGGCCCCAGGGGTTAGACCCCTGGAGGTATGGTTCTGGTGCTCATGGGTTGGGCCTCTGGAGCTGGGGTTGGGGCCCCCAGGGGTTAAGTCCCTGGAGCTATGGTTCGGGCTCTCAGGGTTTGGACCCCTGGAGCTGGTGTTGGGGAGCCCAGGGGTTGGGCCCCTGGAGCTGGTGTTGGGGCCCCAGGGGTTAGGCCCCTGGAGCTATTTTCGGGTGCTCAGGGTTTGGGACCCTGGAGTTGGGGTCGAGGGCCCCAGGGGTTGAGCCCCTTGACCTGGGGTTCGGGCCACCAGGGGTCAGGACCCTGGAGCTGGGGTTGGGGACCCCAGGGGCTAGGCCCTTTGAGCTATGGTTCGGGCGCTCAGGGGTTGGGCCTGTGGAGCTGGGGTCGAGGGCCCCAGGGGTTGGGCCCCTGGAGCTGGTGTTGTGGCCCCCATTTGTTAGGCCCTTGGAGCTATGGTTCGGGCGCTTAGGGGTTGGTCCCCTGGAGCTGGTGTTGGGGCCCCCATGGGTTAGGCCCCTGGAGGTATTTTTCGGGCGCTCAGGGGTTGGGACCTTGGAGCTGGTGTTGGGGCCCCCAGGGGTTAGGCCCCTGGAGCTATGGTTTGGGCGCTCAGGGGTTGGGCCCCTGGAGCTGGTGTTGGGGCCTCCAGGGGTTGGGCCCCTGGAGCTGGTGTTGGGGCCCCCAGTGGCTGGGCCCCTGGAGCTGGTGTTGGGGCCCCAGGGGTTAGGTCCCTGGAGCTATGGTTCTGGCGCTCAGGGGTTGGCCCCTGGAGCTGGGGTCGAGAGCCCCAGGGGTTGGGCCCCTTGAGCTGGGGTTGGGGCCCCCGGGGGTCAGGCCCCTGGAGCTATGGTGCGGGCGCTCAGGGGTTGGGCCCTTGGAGCTGGGGTGGGGGCCCCCAGGCGTTAGGCCCTTGGATCTATGGTTCGGGCGCTCAGGGATTGGGCCCCTGGAGCTGGTGTTGGGGCACCCAGGGGTTAGGCCCCTGGAGGTATTGTTCGGGCGGTCAGGTGTTGGGCCCTTGGAGCTGGTGTTCGGGCCCCCAGGGGTTAGGCCCCTGGAGCTATGGTTCGGGCGCTCAGGGGTTGGGCCCCTGGAGCTGGTGTTGGGGCCCCCAGGGGTTGGGACCCTGGAGCTGGGGTTCGGGCGCCCAGGGGTTAGGCCCCTGGAGCTATGGTTCGGGCGCTCAGGGGTTGGGCCCCTGGAACTGGTGTTGAGGCCTCCAGGGGTTGGGCCCCTGGAGCTGGTGTTGGAGCCCCAGGGGTTAGATCCCTGGAGCTAGGGTTCGGGCGCTAAAGGGTTGGGCCCCTGGAGCTGGGGTCGAGGGCCCCAGGGGTTGGGCCCCTGGAGCTGGGATTGGGGCCCCCGGGGCTTAGGCCCCTGGAGCTATGGTTCGGGCGCTCAGGGGTTGGGTCCCTGGAGCTGGTGTTGGGGCCCCCAGGGGTTGGGCCCCCGGAGCTGGTGTTGGGGCCCCAGGGGTTAGGCCATTTGAGCTATGGTTCAGGCGCTCAGGGGTTGAGCCCCTGGAGCTATGGTTCGGGCGCTCATGGTTTGGGGCCCTGGAGCTGGTGTTGGGGCCCCTGACCGAAAGTCACCCCCTGCTCTCCCATCCCCCACGAAGACACTCCCCACTCCATCACAGTAATGCCCAGTGCATTTCCTGCATGGAGGAAGAGTGAATCCGTGTGGCCAGATAGGGTAATGCACAGTGCATTTCCCCGCATGGAGCAACAGTGACACCATGTAGCCACACAGGGTAATACAGAGAGCATTTCCCCGCATGGAGCAACAGTGGCACCATGTGGTCACGCACGGTAATGCACAGAGCATTTCCTGCATGGAGTTTTGGTTCGGGAGCTCTGGGGATGGGCCCCTGGAGCTGGTGTTGGGGCTCCCATTGGTTGGGCCCCTGGAGCTGCTGTTTGGGCCCCCAGGGGTTAGGCTCCTGGAGCTTTGGTTCGGGCGCTCAGGGGATGGGCCCCTGGAGCTGGTGTTGGGGTCCCCAGGGTTTGGGCCCCCGGAGCTGGTGTTGGGGCCCCAGGGGTTTGGCCATTTGAGATATGGTTCAGGCGCTCAGGGATTGGGCCCCTGGAGCTATGGTTCGGGCGCTCAGGGGTTGAGCCCCTGTAGCTATGGTTCGGGCGCTCAGGGTTTGGGGCCCTGGAGCTGGTGTTGGAGCCCGCAGGGGTTAGGACCCTGGATCTGGGGTTGGGGCCCCCGGGGTTAGGCCACTGGAGCTATGGTTTGGGCTCTCAAGGGTTGGGCCCCTGGAGTTCGTGTTGGGTCCCCCAGGGGTTGGGCCCGTGGAGCTCGTGTTGGGGCCCCAGGGGTTAGGCCCCTGGAGCTATGGTTTGGGCTCTCAAGGGTTGGGCCCCTGGAGTTCGTGTTGGGTCCCCCAGGGGTTGGGCCCGTGGAGCTGGTGTTGGGGCCCCCAGGGGTTAGGCCCCTGGAGGTATTGTTCGGGCGCTCAGGGGTTGGGCCCCTTGAACTGGTGTTGGGGCCCCCAGGGGCTGGACCCCTGGATCTGGGGTTGGGGCCCCTGGGGTTAGGCCAATGAAGCTATGGATCGGGCGCTCAGGGGTTGGGCCCCTGGAGCTGGTGTTGGGGCCCCAGGGTTTAGGCCCCGAAGCTATGGTTCAGGCGCTCAGGGGTTGAGCCCCTGGAGCTGGGGTCGAGGGCCTCAGGGGTTGCGTCCCTGGAGCTGGGGTTGCGCCCCCGGGGGTTAGGCCCCTGGATCTATGTTTCGGGCGCTCAGGGGTTGGGCCCCTGGAGCTGGTATTGGGGCCCCAGGGGTTGGGCTCCTGGAGCTGGGGCTGGGGCCCCTAGGGGTTAGGCCCCTGGAGCTATGGTTCGGGCACTCAGGGGTTGGGCCCCTGGAGCTGGTGTTGGGGCCCCCAGGGGTTAGGCCCCTGGAGCTATTTTTCGTGCGCTCAGTGGTTGAGCCCTTGGAGCTGGTGTTGGGGCCCACAGAGGTTAGGCCCCTGAAGCTATGGTTCGGGCGCTCAGGAGTTCGGCCCCTGGAGCTGGTGTTGGGGCCCCCAGGGGTTGGGCCCCTGGAGCTGGTGTTGGGGCCCCAGGGGTTGGGCCCCTGGAGCTCTGGTTCGGGCGCTCTGTGGTTGGGCCCCTGGAGCTGGTGTTGTGGCCCCCAGGGGTTGGGCTCCTGGTGCTGGTGTTGGGGCCCCCAGGGGTTGGTCCCCTGGAGCTGGGGTTTTGTTCCCCGGGGGTTAGGCCCCTCGAGGTATGGTTCGGGCGCTCAGGGGTTGGGCCCCTGGAGCTGGTGCTGGGGCCCCCAGGGATTTTGCCCCTGGAGCTGGGGTTTTGGCCCCCGGGGGTTAGGCCCCTGGAGCTCTGCTTCGGACGCTCAACGCTTGTACCCCTGGAGCTGGTGTTGGGGCCTCCAGGGGTTGGGCCCCTGGAGCTGGGGTTGGGGCCCCCAGGGGTTAGGCCACTGGAGCTATGGTTTCTGCGCTCAGGGGTTGGGCCCCTTTAGCTGGTGTTTTGGCCCCCAGGGTTTAGGCCCCTATAGGTATTGTTCGGGCGCTCAGGTGTTGGGCCCTTGGAGCTGATGTTGGAGCCCGCAGGGGTTTGGCCCCTGGAGCTTTAGTTCGGGGGCTCAGGGGTTGGGCCCCTGGAGCTATAGTTCGGGCGCTCAGTGGTTAGTCCCCTGGAGCTGGGGTCGAGGGCCCCAGGGGTTGGGCCCCTGGAGCTGGTGTTGGGGCCCCCAGGGGTTGGGCCCCGGTACCTGAGGTTAGGGCCCCTAGAGTTAGGCTCCTGCAGCTATGGTTCAGGCGCTCAGGGGTTGGGCCCCGGATCTGGTGTTGGGGCCCCCAGGGGTTGGACCCCTGGAGCTGGTGTTGGGAACCCCAGGGGTTGGACCCCTGGAGCTGGGGTTGGGGCCCCCGGGGGTTAGGCCCCTTGAGCTATTTTTCGGACGCTTAGGGGTTCTGCCCCTGGAGCTGGTGTTGGGGCCTCCAGGGGTTGGGCCCCTGGATCTGGGGTTGGGGCCCCCGGGGTTAGGCCACTGGAGCTATGGTTTGGGCTCTCAAGGGTTGGGCCCCTGGAGTTGGTGTTGGGGTCCCCAGGGGTTGGGCCCCTGGAGCTCGTGTTGGGGACCCAGGGGTTAGGCCCCTGGAGCTATGGTTCGGGCACTCAGGGGTTGGGCTCGTGGAGCTGGAGTTGGGGCCCCCAGGGGTTAGGCCCCTGGAGGTATTGTTCGGGCGCTCAGGGATTGGGCCCCTTGAACTGGTGTTGGGGCCCCCAGGGGCTGGACCCCTGGAGCTGGGGTTGGGGCCCCGGGGGTTAGGCCCCTTGAGCTATGGTTCAGGCGCTCAGGGGTTGGGCCCCTGGAGCTGGTGTTGGGGCCCCAGGGGTTAGGCCCCGGAGCTATGGTTCGGGCCCCCAGGGGTTGGGCCCCTGGAGCTTGGGTTGGGGCCCCCGGGGGTTAGGCCCCTGGAGCTATGGTTCGGACGCTTAGGGGTTCTGCCCCTGGGGCTGGTGTTGGGGTCTCCAGGGGTTGGGCCCCTGGAGCTGGGGTTGGGGCCCCCAGGGGTTAGGCCACTGGAGCTATGGTTTGGGCTCTCAGGGGTTGGGCCCCTGGAGTTGGTGTTGGGGCCCCCAGGGGTTGGGCCCCTAGAGCTCGTGTTGGGGCCCCAGGGGTTAGACCCCTGGAGGTATGGTTCTGGTGCTCATGGGTTGGGCCTCTGGAGCTGGGGTTGGGGCCCCCAGGGGTTAGGTCCCTGGAGCTATGGTTCGGGCTCTCAGGGGTTGGACCCCTGGAGCTGGTTTTGGGGAGCCCAGGGGTTGGGCCCCTGCAGCTGGTGTTGGGGCCCCAGGGGTAAGGCCCCTGGAGCTATTGTTCGGGTGCTCAGGGGTTGGGCCCCTGGAGCTATGGTTCGGGCGCTCAGGGTTTGGGACCCTGGAGTTGGGGTCGAGGGCCCCAGGGGTTGAGCCCCTTGAGCTGGGGTTCGGGCCACCAGGGGTCAGGACCCTGGAGCTGGGGTTGGGGACCCCAGGGGTTAGGCCCCTGGAGCTATGGTTCGGGCTCTCAGGGGTTGGGCCTCTGGAGCTGGGGTCGAGGGCCCCAGGGGTTGGGCCCTTGGAGCTGGGGTGGCGGCTCCCAGGGGTTAGGCCCCTGGAGCTATTTTTCGAGCGCTCAGGGGTTGGGCCCCTGGAGCTGGTGTTGTGGCCCCCATTGGTTAGGCCCCTGGAGCTATGGTTCGGGCGCTTAGGGGCTGGTCCCCTGGAGCTGGTGTTGGGGCCCCCATGGGTTAGGCCCCTGGAGGTATTTTTCGGGCGCTCAGGGGTTGGGACCTTGGAGCTGGTGTTGGGGCCTCCAGTGGTTGGGCCCCTGGAGCTGGTGTTGGGGCCCCCAGTGGCTGGGCCCCTGGAGCTGGTGTTGGGGCCCCAGGGGTTAAGTCCCTGGAGCTATGGTTCGGGCGCTCAGGGGTTGGGCCCCTGGAGCTGGGGTCGAGAGCCCCAGGGGTTGGGCCCCTTGAGCTGGGGTTGGGGCCCCTGGGGGTTAGGCCCCTGGAGCTATGGTGCGGGCGCTCAGGGGTTGGGCCCTTGGAGCTGGGGTGGGGGCCCCCAGGCATTATGCCCTTGGAGCTATGGTTCGGGCGCTCAGGGATTGGGCCCCTGGAGCTGGTGTTGGGGCCCCCAGGGGTTAGGCCCCTGGAGGTATTGTTCGGGCGGTCAGGTGTTGGGCCCTTGGAGCTGGTGTTGGGGCCCCCAGGGGTTAGGTCCCTGGAGCTATGGTTCGGGCGCTCAGGGGTTGGACCCCTGGAGCTGGTGTTGGGGCCCCAAGGGGTTGGGACCCTGGAGCTGGTGTTGGAGCCCCCGGGGGTTAGGCCCCTGGAGTTATGGTTCGGGCGCTCAGGGGTTGGGCCACTGGAACTGGTGTTCGGGCCCCCAGGGGTTGGGCCCCTGGAGCTGGGGTTGGGGCCCCCAGGGGTTAGGCCCCTGGAGCTATGGTTCGGGCGCTCAGGGGTTGGGCCCTTGGAACTGGTGTTGAGGCCTCCAGGGGTTGGGCCCCTGGAGCTGGTGTTGGAGCCCCAGGGGTTAGATCCCTGGAGCTAGGGTTTGGGCGCTAAAGGGTTGGGCCCCTGGAGCTATAGTTCGAGCGCTCAGTGGTTGGGCGCCTGGAGCTCGGGTTGAGGGCCCTAGGGGTTGGGCCCCTGGAGCTGTGGTTGGACCCCCGGGGGTTAGGCCCCTGGAGCTATGGTTCGGGCGCTCAGGGGTCGGGCCCCTGGAGCTGGGGTCGAGGGCCCCAGGGGTTGGGCCTCTGGAGCTGGGATTGGGGCCCCCGGGGGTTAGGCCCCTGGAGCTATGGTTTGGGCGCTCAGGGGTTGGGTCCCTGTAGCTGGTGTTCTGGCCCCCAGGGGTTGGGCCCCCGGAGCTGGTGTTGGGGCCCCAGGGGTTAGGCAATTTGAGCTATGGTTCAGGCGCTCAGGGGTTGGGACCCTGGAGCTATGGTTCGGGCGCTCAGGGGTTGAGCCCCTGGAGCTATGGTTCGGGCGCTCTGGGTTTGGGGCCCTGGAGCTGATGTTGGGGCCCCCATGGGTTAGGCACCTGGAGGTATTGTTCGGGCGCTCAGGGGTTGGGCACCTGGAGCTGGTGTTGGGGCCCCTGACCGAAAGTCACCCCCTGTTCTCCCATCCCCCACGAAGACACTCCCCACTCCATCACAGTAATGCCCAGTGCATTTCCTGCATGGAGGAAGAGTGAATCTGTGTGGCCAGATAGGGTAATGCACAGAGCATTTCCCCGCATGGAGCAACAGTGACACCATGTAGCCACACAGGGTAATACACTGAGCTTTTCCCCGCATGGAGCAACAGTGGCACCATGTGGTCACGCACGGTAATGCACAGAGCATTTCCTGCATGGAGTTTTGGTTCGGGAGCTCTGGGGATGGGCCCCTGGAGCTGGTGTTGGGGCTCCCAGGGGTTGGGCCCCTGGAGCTGGTGTTGGGGCCCCCAGGGGTTAGGCACCTGGAGGTATTGTTCTGGCGCTCAGGCGTTGAGGCCTTGGAGCTGTTGTTCGGGCCCCCAGGGGTTAGGCCCCTGGAGCTATGGTTCGGGCGCTCAGGGCTTGGGCCCCTGGAGCTGGTGATGAGGCCCCTGACCGAAAGTCACCCCCTGCTCTCCCATTCCCCACGAAGACACTCCCCACTCCATCACAGTAACGCCTAGTGCATTTCCTGCATGGAGGAAAAGTGAATCCGTGTGGCCACATAGGGTAATGCACAGAGCATTTCCCCGCATGGAGCAACAGTGACACCATGTAGCCACACAGGGTAATACACAGAGCATTTCTCCACATAGAGCAACAGTGGCACCATGTGGTCACGCACGGTAATGCACAGAGCATTTCCTGCCTGGAGCTTTGGTTCGGGAGCTCTGGGGTTGGGCCCCTGGAGCTGGTGTTGGGGCTCCCAGGGGTTGGGCCCCTGGAGCTGGTGTTGGGGCCCCGAGGGGTTAGGCTCCTGGAGCTTTGGTTCGGGCGCTCAGGGGATGGGCCCCTGGAGCTGGTGTTGCGGTCCCAAGGGGTTGGGCCCCTGGAGCTGGGGTTGGGGCCTCCAGGGGTTGGGCCCCTGGAGCTATGGTTCGGGCCCCCAGGGGTTGGGCCCATGGAGCTGGTGTTGGGGCCCCCAGTTGTTGGGCCCCTGGAGCTATGGTTCGGGACCCCAGGGGTTGGGCCCCTGGAGCTGGTGTTGGGGACCCCAAGGGTTGGGCCCCTGGAGCTGGTGTTGGGGCCCCCAGGGGTTGGGCCCCTGGAGCTATGGTTCGGGCCCCCAGGGGTTGGGCCCCTGGAGCTGGTGTGGGGGGCCCCAGGCTTTGGGACCCTGGAGCTGTTGCTGGGGCCCCCAGGGGTTGGGCCTCTGGAGCTATGGTTCGGGCCCTCAGGGTTTTGGGCCCCTGGAGCTGGTGTTGGAGCCCCCAGGGGTTGGGCCAATGGAGCTATGGTTCGGGCCCCCAGGGGTTGGGCCCCTGGAGCTGGTGTTGGGGCCTCCAGGGGTTGGGCCCCTGGAGCTGGTGTTCGGGCCCCCAGGGGTTGGGCCCCTGGAGCTATGGTTCGGGCCCCCAGGGGTTGGCCCCTGGAGCTGGTGTTGGGGCCCCCAGGGGTTGGGCCCCTGGAGCTCATGTTGGGGCCCCCAGGGGTTGGGCCCCTGGAGCTATGGTTCGGGCCCCCAGGGGTTTGGCCCCTGGAGCTGGTGTTGGGGCCCCCAGGGGTTGGGCCCCTGGAGCTACGGTTAGGGCCCCAAGGGGTTGGGCCCCTGGAGCTGGTGTTGGGGCCCCCAGGAGTTGGTCCCCTGGAGCTATGGTTCGGGCACCCAGGGGTTGGGCCCCTGGAGCTATGGTTCGGGCCCTAAGGGGTTGGGACCCTGGAGCTGGTGTTGAGCCCCCAGGGGTTGGGCCCCTGGAGCTATGGTACGGGGCGCCAGGGTTTGGGCCCCTGGAGCTGGAGTTTTCACCCCCAGGGGTTGGGCCCCGGGAGCTATGGTTCGGGCCCCCAGGGGTTGGGCCCCTGGATCTATACTTCGGGCCCTCAGGGGTTGGGCCCCTGGAGCTGGTATTGGGGCCCCAAGGGGTTGGGCTCCTGGAGCTGGGGTTGGGGCCCCTAGGGATTATGCCCCTGGAGCTATGGTTCGGGCGCTCAGGGGTTGGGCCCCTGGAGCTGGTGTTGGGGCCCCCAGGGGTTAGGTCCCTGGAGCTGTTGTTCGGGCGCTCAGTGGTTGGGCCCCTGGAGCTGGTGTTGTGGCCCCCAGGGGTTGGGCTCCTGGAGCTGGTGTTGGGGCCATGAGGGGTTGGGCCCCTGGAGCTGGGGTTTTGGCCCCCGGGGGTTAGGCCCCTGGAGCTATGCTTCGGACGCTCAACGCTTGTTCCCCTGGAGCTGGTGTTGGGGCCTCAAGGGGTTGGGTCCCTGGAGCTGGGGTTGGGGCCCCCAGGGGTTAGGCCACTGGAGCTATGGTTTCGGCGCTCAGGGGTTGGGCCCCTTTAGCTGGTGTTGGGGCCACCAGGGGTTAGGCCCCTGGAGGTATTGTTCGGGCGCTCAGGTGTTGGGCCTTTGGAGCTGGTGTTGGAGCCCGCAGGGGTTAGGCCCCTGGAGCTTTAGTTCGGGGGCTCAGGGGTTGGGCCCCTGGAGCTATGGTTCGGGCGCTCAGTGGTTAGGCCCCTGGAGCTGGGGTCGAGGGCCCCAGGGTTTGGGCCCCTGAAGCTGGTGTTGGGGCCCCCAGGGGTTGGGCCCCTGGAGCTGAGGTTAGGGCCCCTAGGGTTAGGCTCCTGCAGCTATGGTTCAGGCGCTCAGGGGTTGGGCCCCGGAGCTGGTGTTGGGGCCCCCAGGGGTTGGGCCCCTGGAGCTGGGGTTGGGGCCCCCGGGGGTTAGGCTCCTTGAGCTATGGTTCGGACGCTTAGGGGTTCTGCCCCTGGAGCTGGTGTTGGGGCCTCCAGGGGTTGGGCCCCTGGATCTGGGGTTGGGGTCCCCGGGGTTAGGCCACTGGAGCTATGGTTTGGGCTCTCAAGGGTTGGGCCCCTAGAGTTGGTGTTGGGGTCCCCAGGGGTTGGGCCCCTGGAGCTCGTGTTGGGGCCCCAGGGGTTAGGCCCCTGGAGCTATGGTTCGGGCACTCAGGGGTTGGGCTCGTGGAGCTGGTGTTGGGGTCCCCAGGGGTTAGGCCCCTGGAGGTATTGTTCGGGTGCTCAGGGGTTGGGCCCCTTGAACTGGTGTTGGGGCCCCCAGGGGCTGGACCCCTGGAGCTGGGGTTGGGGCCCCGGGGGTTAGGCCCCTGGAGCTATGGTTCAGGCGCTCAGGGGTTGGGCTCCTGGAGCTGGTGTTGGGGCCCCAGGGGTTAGGCCCCGGAGCTATGGTTCGGGCACTCAGGGGTTGAGCCCCTGGAGCTGGGGTCGAGGGCCTCAGGGGTTGGGTCCCTGGAGCTGGGGTTAGGGCCCCCAGGGGTTGGGCTCCTGGAGCTGGGGTTGGGGCCCCTAGGGGTTAGGCCCCTGGAGCTATGGTTCGGGCGCTCAGGGGTTGAGCTCCTGGAGCTGGGGTCGAGGGCCTCAGAGGTTGGGTCCCTGGTGCTGGTGTTGGGGCCCCCAGGGCCTGGGCTCCTGGAGCTGGGGTTGGGGCCCCTAGGGGTTAGGCCCCTGGAGCTATGGTTCGGGCGCTCAGGGGTTAGGCCCCTGGAGGTATTGTTCGGGTGCTCAGGGGTTGGGCCCCTTGAACTGGTGTTGGGGCCCCCAGGGGCTGGACCCCTGGAGCTGGGGTTGGGGCCCCGGGGGTTAGGCCCCTGGAGCTATGGTTCAGGCGCTCAGGGGTTGGGCTCCTGGAGCTGGTGTTGGGGCCCCAGGGGTTAGGCCCCGGAGCTATGGTTCGGGCACTCAGGGATTGAGCCCCTGGAGCTGGGGTCGAGGGCCTCAGGGGTTGGGTCCCTGGAGCTGGGGTTGGGGCCCTCGGGGGTTAGGCCCCTGGATCAATGTTTCGGGCGCTCAGGGGTTGGGCCCCTGGAGCTGGTATTGGGGCCCCCAGGGGTTGGGCTACTGGAGCTGGGGTTGGGGCCCCTAGGGGTAAGGCCCCTGGAGTTATGGTTCGGGCGCTCAGGGGTTGGGCCCCTGGAGCTGGTGTTGGGGCCCCCAGGGGTTAGGCCAATGGAGCTATGGTTCGGGCGCTCGGGGGTTGGGCCCTTGGAGCTGGTGTTGGGGCCCACAGAGGTTAGGCCCCTGAAGCTATGGTTCGGGCGCTCAGGAGTTGGGCCCCTGGAGCTGGTGTTGGGGCCCCCAGGGGTTGGGCCCCTGGAGCTGGTGTTGGGGCCCCAGGGGTTGGGCACCTGGAGCTATGGTTCGGGCGCTCTGGGGTTGGGCCCCTGGAGCTGGTGTTGTGGCCCCCAGCGGTTGGGCTCCTGGAGCTGGTGTTGGGGCCCCGAGGAGTTGGGCCCCTGGAGCTGGGGTTTTGGTCCCCGGGGGTTAGGCCCCTGGAGCTATGCTTCGGACGCTCAACGCTTGTACCCCTGGAGCTGGTGTTGGGGCCTCCAGGGGTTGAGCCCCTGGAGCTGGGGTTAGGGCCCCCAGGGGTTAGGCCACTGGAGCAATGGTTTCGGCGCTCAGGGGTTGGGCCCCTTTAGCTGGTGTTGGGGCCCCCAGGGGTTAGGCCCCTGGAGCTATGGTTCGGGCGCTCAGGTGTTGGGCCCTTGGAGCTGGTGTTGTAGCCCGCAGGGGTTAGGCCCCTGGAGCTTTAGTTCGGGGGCTCAGGGGTTGGGCCCCTGGAGCTATGGTTCGGGCGCTCAGTGGTTTGGCCCCTGGAGGTGGGGTCGAGGGCCCCACGGGTTGGGCCCCTGGAGCTGGGGTTGAGGCCCTCGGGGGTTAGGCCCCTGGAGCTATGGTTCGGGCGCTCAGGGGTTGGGCCTCTGGAGCTGGTGTTGGGGCCCCCAGGGGTTGGGCCCCTGGATCTGAGGTTAGGGCCCCTAGGGTTAGGCTCCTGCAGCTATGGTTCAGGCGCTCAGGGTTGGGCCCCGGAGCTGGTGTTGGGGCCCCCAGGGGTTGGGCCCCTGGAGCTCGTGTTGGGGCCCCAGGGGTTAGACCCCTGGAGCTATGGTTCGGGCACTAAGGGGTTGGGCTCGTGGAGCTGGTGTTGGGGCCCCCAGGGGTTAGGCCCCTGGAGGTATTGTTCGGGCGCTCAGGGGTTGGGCCACTTGAACTGGTGTTGGGGCCCCCAGGGTCTGGACCCCTGGAGCTGGGGTTGGGGCCCCGGGGGTTGGGCCCCTGGAGCTATGGTTCAGGAGCTCAGGGGTTGGGCCCCTGGAGCTGGTGTTGGGGCCCCAGGGGTTAGGCCCCGGAGCTATGGTTCGGGCACTCAGGGGTTGAGCCCCTGGAGCTGGGGTTGGGGCCCCCATGGGTTGGGCCCCTGGAGCTCGTGTTGGGGCCCCAGGGGTTGGGCCCCTGGAGCTATGGTTCGGGCGCTCTTGGGTTGGGCCCCTGGAGCTGTTGTTGTGGCCCGCAGGGGTTGGGCTCCTGGAGCTGGTGTTGGGGCCCCGAGGGGTTTTGCCCCTGGAGCTGGGGTTATGGCCCCCGGGGGTTAGGCCCCTGGAACTATACTTCGGACGCTCAACGCTTGTACCCCTGGAGCTGGTGTTGGGGCCCCCAGGGGTTGGGCCCCTGGAGCTCGTTTTGGGGCCCCAGGGGTTAGGCCCCTGGAGGTATGGTTCTGGTGCTCATGGGTTGGGCCCCGGGAGCTGGTGTTGGGGCCCCCAGGGGTTGGGCCCCTGGAGCTATGGTTCGGTCGCTCAGGGGTTGGGCCCCTGGAGCTAGGGTCAAGGGCCCCAGGGTTTGGACCCCTGGAGCTGGGGTTGGGGCCCCCTGGGGTTAGGCACGTGGAGCTGTGGTTCGGACGCTCACGGGTTGTGCCCCTGTAGCAGGTGTTGGGGTCCCCAGGGGTTAGGCCCCTGGAGCTATGGCTCAGGCGCTCAGGGGTTGGGCCCCTGGAGCTGTGGTTCGGGCGCTCAGGGGTTGGGCCCCTAGAGCTGGTGTTGGAGCCCCTAGGTGTTGGGCACCTGGACCTGGGGTTAGGGCCCCCAGGGGTTAGGCCACTGGAGCTATGGTTCGGGCGCTCAGGTTTTGCGCCCTTGGAGCTGGGGTGGAGGCCCCCAGGGGTTAGGGCCCTGTAGCTATGGTTCGAGCGCTCAAGGGTTGGGCCCCTGGAGCTGGTGTTGCGGCCCCTGACCTAAAGTCACCCCCTGCTCTCCCATCCCCCACACAGACAGTCCTCACTCCATCACAGTAATGCCCAGAGCATTTCACGCATGGAGCAAGAGTGACACCGTGTGCCCACATAGGGTAATGCACAGAGCATTTCTCCGCATGGAGCAACAGTGACACCATGTGGTCACGCAGGATAATGCACAGATCATTTCCTGCATAGAGCTATGGTTCGGGAACTCTGGGGTTGGGCCCCTGGAGCTGGTGTTGGGGCTCCCAGGAGTTGGGCCCCTGGAGTTGGTGTTGGGGCCCCAGGGGTTAGGCCCCTGGCGCTATGGTGCGGGCGCTCAGGGGTTTGGCCCTTGGAGCTGGGGTGGGGTCCCCCAGGGGTTAGGCCCCTTGAGCTATGGTTCGGGCACTCAGGGGTTGGGCCCGTGGAGCTGGTGTTGGGGCCCCCAGGGGTTAGGCCCCTGGAGGTATTGTTCGGGCGCTCAGGGGTTGGGCCTCTTGAACTGGTGTTGGGGCCCCCAGGGGTTGGACCCCTGGAGCTGGGGTTGGGGCCCTGGGGGTTAGGCCCCTGGAGCTATGGTTCGGACGCTCAACGCTTGTACCCCTGGAGCTGGTGTTGGGGCCTCCAGGGGTTGAGCCCCTGGAGCTGGGGTTAGGGCCCCCAGGGGTTAGGCCACTGGAGCAATGGTTTCGGCGCTCAGGGGTTGGGCCCCTTTAGCTGGTGTTGGGGCCCCCAGGGGTTGGACCCCTGGAGCTGGGGTTGGGGCCCTGGGGGTTAGGCCCCTGGAGCTATTTTTCGGGCACTCAGGGGTTGAGCCCCTGGAGCTGGGGTCGAGGGCCTCAGGGGTTGGGTCCCTGGAGCTGGGGTTAGGGCCCCTAGGGGTTGGGCTCCTGGAGCTGGGGTTGGGGCCCCTAGGGGTTAGGTCCCTGGAGCTATGGTTCGGGCGCTCAGGGGTTGAGCTCCTGGAGCTGGGGTCGAGGGCCTCAGGGGTTGGGTCCCTGGTGCTGGTGTTGGGGCCCCCAGGGCCTGGGCTCCTGGAGCTGGGGTTGGGGCCCCTAGGGGTTAGGCCCCTGGAGCTATGGTTCGGGCGCTCAGGGGTTGGGCCACTGGAGCTGGTTGTGGGGCCCCCAGGGGTTAGGCCCCTGGAGCTATGGTTCGGGCGCTCAGGGGTTGGGCCCCTGGAGCTGGGGTCGAGGGCCCCAGGGGTTGGGACCCTGGAGCTGGGGTTGGGGCCCTCGGGGGTTAGGCCCCTGGAGCTATGGTTCGGGCGCTCAGGGGTTGAGCCTCTGGAGCTGGTGTTGGGGCCCCCAGGGGTTGGGCCCCTGGAGCTGGGGTTAGGGCCCCTAGGGTTAGGCTCCTGCAGCTATGGTTCAGGCGCTCAGGGGTTGGGCCCCGGAGCTGGTGTTGGGGCCCCCAGGGGTTGGGCCGCTGGAGATGGTGTTGGGGCCCCCAGGGGTTGGGCCCCTGGAGCTTGGGTTGGGGCCCCCAGGGGTTAGGCCACTGGAGCTATGGTTTGGGCTCTCAGGGGTTGGGAACCTGGAGTTGGTGTTGGGGCCCCCAGGGGTTGGGCCCCTGGAGCTCGTGTTGGGGCCCCAGGGGTTAGGCCCCTGGAGGTATGGTTCTGGTGCTCATGGGTTGGGCCCCTGGAGCTGGTGTTGGGGCCCCCATGGGTTGGGCCCCTGGAGCTATGGTTCGGTCGCTCAGGGGTTGGGCCCCTGGAGCTCTGGTTTGGGCGCTCACGGGTTGGGCTCCTGGAGCTAGGGTCAAGGGCCCCAGGGTTTGGACCCCTGGAGCTGGGGTTGGGGCCCCCTGGGGTTAGGCCCGTGGAGTTGTGGTTCGGACGCTCACGGGTTGTGCCCCTGGAGCTGGTGTTGCGGTCCCCAGGGGTTGGGCCCCTGGAGCTGGTGTTGGGGCCTCAGGGGTTAGGCCCCTGGAGCTATGGTTCGGGCGCTCAGGGGATGGGCTGCTGGAGTTGGTGTTGGGGCCCCCAGCGGTTGGGCCCCTGGAGCTGGGGTTGGGGGCCCCCAGGGATTAGGCCCCTGGAGCTTTGGTTCGGGCGCTCAGGGGTTGGGCCCCTGGAGCTGGTGTTGGGGCCCGAAGGGGTTGGGCCCCTGGAGCCGGTGTTGGGGCCCCAGGGGTTAGGCAACTGGAGCTATGGTACGGGCGCTCAGGGGTTGGGCCCCTTTAGCTATGGTTCGGGAGCTTAGGGGTTGGGCCCCTGGAGGTGGGGTCGAGGGCCCCAGGGGTTGGGCCCCTAGAGCTGGGGTTGGGGCCCCCGGGGTTTAGGCCTCTGGAGCTGGGGTAGGGGCCCCCAGGGTTTAGGTCCCTAGAGCTATGGTTCGGGCGCTCAGGGGTTGGGCCCTTGTAGCTGGGCTGGGGGCCCCCAGGTGTTAGGCCCCTGGAGCAAGGGTTCGGCCGCTCAGGGGTTGGACCCTTGGAGCTGGTGTTGGGACCCCAGGGGCTGGGCCCCTGGAGCTGGTGCTGGGGCCCTAGGGGTTAGGCCCCTGCAGCTAGGGTTCGGGCGCTCAGGGGTTCGGCTCCTGGAGCTATGGTTCGGGCGCTCAGTGGTTGGGCCCCTGGAGCTGGGGTCGAGGGCCCCAGGGGTTGGGCCCCTGGAGCTGGGGTTCGGGCCCCCAGGGGTTAGGCACCTGGAGGTATTGTTCGGGCACTCAGGCGTTGGGCCCTTGGAGCTGGTGTTGGGGCCCCTGACCTAAAGTCACCCCCACACAGAGAGTCCCCACTCCATCACAGTAATGCCCAGAGCATTTCAGGAATGGAGCAACAGTAACACTGTGTGGCCATGCAGGGTAATGCCCAGAGCATTTCCGGCATAGAGCAAGAGTGACACCGTGTGGCCACATAGGGTAATGCACAGAGCATTTCCCCGCATGGAGCAACAGTGACAACATGTAGCCACACTGGGTAATACACAGAGCATTTCCCCGCATGGAGCAACAGTGACACCATGTGGTCCCGCAGGGTATTGCACAGAGCATTTCCTGCATGGAGCTATGGTTCGGAAGCTCTGGGGTTGGACCCCTGGAGCTGGTGTTGGGGCTCCAAGGGGTTGGGCCCCTGGAGCTGGTGTTGGGGCCCCAGGGGTTAGGCCACTGGCGCTACGGTTCGGGAGCTCAGGGGTTGGGGCCATGGAGCTGGTGTTGGGGCTCCCAGGCGTTAGGCCCCTGGAGGTATTGTTCGGGCGCTCAGGGGTTGGGCCCTTGAAGCTGGTGATGTGCCCCCAGGGATTAGGCCCTTGGAGCTATGGTTCGGGCGCTCAGGGGTTGGGATCCTGGAGCTGGTGTTGGGGCCCCCAGGGGTTGGGCCCCTGGAGCTGGTGTTGGGGCCCCAGGGGTTAGGCCCCTGGAGCTATGGTTCGGGCGCTCAGGCGTTGGGCCGCTGGAGCTGGTGTTTTGACCCCCAGGGGTTGGCCCCCTTGACCTATGGTTAGGGCGCTCTGGGGTTCGGACCCTGGAGCTGGTGTTGGGGCCCTCAGGGGTTGGACTCCTCGAGCTGGTGTTGGGTCCCGCAGGGGTTGGGCCCCCGGAGCTGTGGTTGGGGCCCACGGGGGTTAGGCCCCTGGAGGCATGGTTCGGGCGCTCAGAGGTTGGACCCCTGGAGCTGATGTTTGGGCCCCCAGGGGTTGAGGCCCTGGAGCTGGTGTTTGGGCCACAGGGGCCTAACCCCTGGGGCCCCCAACACCAGCTCCATTGGCCCAACCCCTGAGCGCCCGAACCATAGCTCCAGGATCCTAACCCCTATGGGCCCCAACACCAGCTTCAGGGTCCCAACCCTTGGGGGCCCCAACACCAGCTCCAGGGTCCCAACCCGTGAGCGCCCGAACCATAGCTCCAGGGGCCTAACCCCAGGGGGCCCCAGTCCCAGATCCAGGGGTCCAAACCATGGGGCCCTCGACCCCAGCTCCAGGGGCCCAACCCCTGGGGCCCTCGACCCTAACTCCAGGGGCCCAACCCCTGAGCGCCCGAACCATAGCTCCAGGGGCCTAATCCCTGGGGGCCCCAACCCCAGCTCCAGGGGCCCAGTCCCTGGGGAACCCAACACCAGCTCCAGGGGCCCAACCCGTGAGCGCCCGAACCACAGCTCCAGGGGCCTAACCCCAGGGGACCCCAACCCCAGCTCCAGGGGTCCAAACCCTGGGGCCCTCGACCCTAGTTCCAGGGGCCCAACCCCTGAGAGCCCGAACCATAGCTCCAGGGGCCCATCCCCTTAGAGCCCGAACCATAGCTCCAAGGGCCTAACCCCTGGGGCCCCAACACGAGCGCCAGGAGCCCAAACCCTGGGCTCCCCAACACCAGCTCCAGGGGCCCAAACACTGAGCGCCAAAACCATAGCTCCAGTGGCCTAACCCCTGGGGGCCCCAACCCCAGCTCCAGGGGCCCAACCCCTGGAGGCCCCAACACCAGCTGCAGGGGTACAAGCTCTGAGCGTCCGAAGCATAGCTCTAGGGGCCTAACCCCCGGGGGCCAAAACCCCAGCTCCAGGGGCCCAAACCCTCGGGGCCCCAACACCAGCTCCAGGAGCCCAACCCCTGGGGCCCCAACACCAGCTCCAGGGGCCCAACCGCTGAGCGCCCGAACCGTAGCTCCAGGGGCCTAACCCCTGGGGCCCCAACACCAGCTCCAGGGACCCAACCCCTGGGGGCCCTAACACCAGCTCCAGGGGCCCAACTCCTAAGCACCCGAACCATAGCTCCAGGGGCCTAACCTCTGTGGGTCCCAACACCAGCTGCAAGGGCCCAACCCATGAGCGCCCGACCCATAGCTCCAGGGGCCTAACCCCTGGGGGTCCCAACACCAGCTCCAGGGGCCAAACCCCTGAGTGCCCGACCCATAGCTCCAGGGGCCTAACCCCTTGGGGTCCCAACACCAGCTCCAGGGGCCCAACCCCTGTGCGCCCGAAACATAGATCCAGGGGCCTAACCCCCGGGGGCCCCAACCCCAGCTCCAGGGACCCAACCCCTGGGGGCCCCAACAACAGCTCCAGAGGCCCAACTCCTGAGCGCCCAAATCATAGCTCCAGGGGCCCAACCCCTGGGGGTCCCAACACCAGCACCAGGGGCCCAACCCCTTAGCGCCCGAACCATTGCTTCAGAGGCCTAACCCCTAGGGGCCCCAACCACAGCTCCAGGGGCCCAACCCCTGGTGGCCCCAACACCAGCTCCAGGGGCCCAACCCCTGAGGCCCTCAACCTCAGCTTCACAAGATCAACCCCTGAGCGCCCGAACCATAGCTCTGGGGCCTAACCCCTAGGGCCCCAACACCAGCTCAAGGGGCCCAACCCCTGAGCGCCCGAACCATAGCTCCGGGGCCTAACCCCCGGGGCCCCAACCCCAGCTCCAGGGGTCCAACCCCTGGGGGCCCCAACATCAGCTGAAGGGGCCCAACCCGAGAGCGCCCGAACCATAGCTCCAGGGGCCCAACCCATGGGGGCCCCAACATCAGCTACAGGGGCCCAACCCCTGAGCCCCCGAACCATAGCTCCAGGGGTCTAACCCCTGGGGCCCCAACACCAGCTCCAGGGACCCAACCCCTGGGGCCCCAACACCAGCTCCAGGGGCCCAAACCCTGAGTGCCCAAACCATAGCTCCAGGGCCCTAACTCCTGGGGGCCCCAACACCAGCTCCAGGGGCCCAACACATGAGAGCCCGAATAATACGTCCAGCTGCCTAACCACTGGGGGCCCCAACACAAGCTCCCGGGGCCCAACCCCTGAGCGCCCGAACAATAGCTCCAGGGGCCCAACCCCTGAGCGCCTGAACCACAGCTGCAGGAGCCTAACCCTAGGGGCCCTAACCTCAGCTCCAGGGGCCCAAACCCTAGGGGCCCCAACACCAGTTCCAGGGGCCCAACCCATGAGTGCCCGAACCATATCTCCAGGGGCCTAACCCCCGAGGGCCCCAACCCCAGCTCCAGGGGCCCAACCCCTGGGGCCCTCGACCCCAGCTCCAAGGGCCCAACCACTGAGCGCTCGAACCATAGCTCCAGGGGCCCAACCCCTGATCCCCCGAACCCAAGCTCCAGGGGCCTAACCCCTGCTGGCTCCAACACCAGTTCAAAGGGCCCAACACCTGAGCACCCGAACAATACCTCCAGGGGCCTAACCCCTGGGGGCCCCAACACCAGCTAGAGGGGCCCAACCCCTGAGCGCCCGAACCATAACTCCATGGGCCTAACCCCTGGGGGCAGCAACACCAGCTCCAGGGGACCAACCCCTGAGCGCCCGAACCATAGCTCCAGGGGCCTAACCCCTGGGGCCCCAACACCAGCTCCAGGTTCCCAGCCCCTGGGGTCCCAACACCAGCTCCAGGGGCCCAAGCCCTGAGCGCACGAACCATAGCTCCAGGGGCCTAACACCTGGGGGCCCCCACCCCAGCTCCAAGGGCCCAACCCCTGAGCGCCCGAACCATAGCTCCAGGGGCCAAACCCCTGGGGGCCCCAACCCCAGCTCCAGGGGCCAAACACCCAGGGGCAACAACCCCAGCTCCAGGGGCCCAATCCCTGGGGCCCTGGACCCCAGCTCCAGGGGCCCAACCCCTGAGCGCCCGAACCATAGCTCCAGGGGCCTAACCCCTGGGGCCCCAACACCAGCTACAGGGGCCCAACCCCTTAGGACCACAACACCAGCTCCCGGGGCCCATCACCTGAGCGCCGGAACCAAAGCTCCAGGAGCCTAACCCCTGGGGGCCCCAACACCAGCTCCAGAGGCCCAACCCCTGAGTGCCCGAAACATAGCTCCAGGGGCCTAACCCCTGAGCGCCCGAACCATAGCTCCATGCAGGAAATGCTCTGTGCATTACCCTGCGTGACCACATGATGTCACTGTTGCTCCATGCGGGGAAATGCTCTGTGTATTACCCTGTGTGGCTACATGGTTTTAGTGTTGCTCCATGCGGGGAAATGCTCTGTTCATTACCCTATGTGGCCACACAGTGTTACTGTTGCTCCATGCGTGAAATGCTCTGGGCATTACTGTGATGGAGTGGGGATTATCTGTGTGGGGGATGGGAGAGCAGGGGGTGACTTTAGGTCAGGGGCCCCAACACCAGCTCCAGGGGCCCAACCCTTGAGCGCTCGAACCATAGCTACAGGGGCCTAACCCCTGGGGGCCCCCACCCCAGCACCAAGGGCCCAAAACCTGAGCGCCCGAACCATAGCTCCAGGGGCCTAACCCCTGGGTGCCCTAACCCCAGCTCCAGGGGCACAACACCTGGGGGCCCCAACACCAGCTCCAGGGGCCCAACCCCTGAGCGCCCGAACCTTAGCTCCAGGGGCCTAACCCCTGGAGCACCAACAAAAGCTCCAGGGGCCGAACCCCTGGGGGCCCCAACACGAGCTCCAGGGGCCCAACCCCTGAGCGCCCGAACCATAGCTCCAGGGGCCTAATCCCTGGGGGCCCCAACCCCAGCTCCAGGGGCCCAGTCCTTGGGGACCCCAACACCAGCTCCAGGGGCCCAACCCATGAGCACCCGAACCACAGCTCCAGAGGCCTAACCCCAGGGGGCCCCAACCCCAGCTCCAGGGGTCCAAACCCTGGGGCCCTCGACCCTAGTTCCAGGAGCCCAAAACCTGAGAGCCCGAACCATAGCTCCAGGGGCCCATCCCCTTAGAGCCCGAACCATAGCTCCAGGGGCCTAACCCCTGGGGCCCCAACACGAGCGCCAGGAGCCCAAACCCTGGGCTCCCCAACACCAGCTCCAGGGGCCCAAACATTGAGCGCCAAAACCATAGCTCCAGTGGCCTAACCCCTGGGGGCCCCAACCCCAGTTCCAGGGGCCCAACCCCTGGAGGCCCCAACACCAGCTGCAGGGGTACAAGCGCTGAGCGTCCGAAGCATAGCTCCAGAGGCCTAACCCCCGGGAGCCAAAACCCCAGCTCCAGGGGCCCAACAGCTCGGGGCCCCAACACCAGCTCCAGGAGCCCAACCCCTGGGGGCCACAACACCAGCTCCAGGTGACCAACCCCAGAGCGCCCGAACCAAACCTCCAGGGGCCCAACCCCTGGGGCCCCAACACCAGCTCCAGGGGCACAACCCCTGAGCGCCCGAGCCGTAGCTCCAGGGGCCTAACCCCTGGGGCCCCATCACCAGCTCCAGGGACCCAACCCCTGGGGGCCCTCACACCAGCTCCAGGGGCCCAACCCCTGTGCGCCCGAAACATAGATCCAGGGGCCTAACCCCCGGGGGCCCCAACCCCAGCTCCAGGGACCCAACCCCTGAGGCCCTCGACCCCAGCTCCAGGGGCTCAACCCCTGAGCGCCCGAATAATAGCTCCGGGGCCTAACCCCCAGGGCCCCAACCCCAGCTCCAGGGGTCCAACCTCTGGGGGCCCCAACATCAGCTCAAGGGGCCCAACCCCTGAGATCCCGAACCATAGCTCCAGGGGCCTAACTCCTGGAGCCCCAACACCAGATCCAGGGGCCCAAGCCCTCGGGACCCAACACCAGCTCCAGGGGCCCAACACCTGAGCGCCCGAACAATACGTCCAGGTGCCTAACCACTGGGGGCCCCAACACCAACTCCAGGGGCCCAACCCCTGGGGGCCCGAACACCAGCTCCGGGTCCCAACCCCTGAGCGCCTGAACCATAGCTGCAGGAGCCTAACCCTAGGGGCCCTAACCTCAGCTCCAAGGGCCCAACCCCTGGGGGTCCCAACACCAGATCCAGGGGCCCAACCCCTGAGCGCCCGAACCATAGCTCCAGTGGCCCAACCCCCGAGGGCCCCAAACCCAGCTCCAAGGGCCCAACCACTGAGCGCCCGAACCATAGCTCCAGGGGCCCAACCCTTGAGCCCCCGAACCCAAGCTCCAGGGGCCTAACCCCTGCGGGCTCCAACACCAGCTCCAAGGGCCCAACACCTGAGCGCCCGAACAATACCTCCAGGGGCCTAACCCCTGGGGGCCCCAACACCAGCTAAAGGGGCCCAACCCCTGAGCGCCCGAACCATAGCTCCATGGGCCTAACCCCTGGGGGCCCCAACACCAGCTCCAGGGGACCAACCCCTGAGCGCCCGAACCATAGCTCGAGGGGCCTAACCCCTGGGGCCCCAACACCAGCTCCAGGTTCCCAGCCCCTGGGGTCCCAACACCAGCTCCAGGGGCCCAAGCCCTGAGCGCCCGAACCATAGCTCCAGGGGCCTAACCCCTGGGGGCCCCAACCCCAGCTCCAGGGGCCAAAAACCCAGGGGCTCCAACCCCAGCTCCAGGAGCCCAATCCCTGGGGCCCTCGACCCCAGCTCCAGGGGCCCAACCCCTGAGCGCCCGAACCATAGCTCCAGGGGCCTAACCCCTGGGGCCCCAACACCAGCTACAGGGGCCCAACCCCTTAGGACCCCAAGACCAGCTCCAGGGGCCCATCCCCTAAGCGCCCGGTACCAAAGCTCCAGGAGCCTAACCCCTGGGGGCCCCAACACCATCTCCAGGGGCCCAACCCCTGAGCACCCGAACCATAGCTCCATGCAGGAAATGCTCTGTGCATTACCCTGCGTGACCACATGATGTCACTGTTGCTCCATGCGGGGAAATGCTCTGTGTATTACCCTGTGTGGCTACATAGTGTTAGTGTTGCTCAATGCAGGGAAATGCTCTGTTCATTACCCTATGTGGCCACACGGTGTCATTCTTACTCCATGCAGGAAATGCTCTGGGAATTACCCTGCTTGGCCACACAGTGTTACTGTTGCTCCATGCGTGAAATGCTCTGGGCATTACTGTGATGGAGTGGGGATTATCTGTGTGGGGGATGGGAGAGCAGGGGGTGACTTTAGGTCAGGGGCCCCAACACCAGCTCCAGGGGCCCAACCCTTGAGCGCTCGAACCATAGCTACAGGGGCCTAACCCCTGGGGGCCCCCACCCCAGCACCAAGGGCCCAAAACCTGAAGGCCCGAACCATAGCTCCAGGGGCCTAACGCCAAGGGGCCCTAACCCCAGCCCCAGAGGCACAACACCTGGGGGCCCCAACACCAGCTCCAGGGGTCCAACCCCTGAGCGCCCGAACCTTAGCTCCAGGGGCCTAACCCCTGGGGCACCAACACCAGCTCCAGGGGCCCAAACCCTGCGGGCCCCAACACGAGTTCCAGGGGCCCAACCCCTGAGCGCCCGAAACATAGCTCCAGGGGCCTAATCCCTGGGGGCCCCAACCCCAGCTCCAGGGGCCCAGTCCCTGGGGACCCCAACACCAGCTCCAGGGGCCCAACCCGTGAGCGCCCGAACCACAGCTCCAGGGGCCTAACCCCAGGGGGCCCCAACCCCAGCTCCAGGGGTCCAAACCCTGGGGCCCTCGACCCTAGCTCCAGGGGCCCAACCCCTGAGAGCCCGAACCATAGCTCCAGGGGCCCATCCCCTTAGAGCCCAAACCATAGCTCCAGGGGCCTAACCCCTGGGGCCCCAACACGAGCGCCAGGAGCCCAAACGCTGGGCTTCCCAACACCAGCTCCAGGGGCCCAAACACTGAGCGCCAAAACCATAGCTCCAGTGGCCTAACCCCTGGGGGCCCCAACCCCAGCTACAAGGGCCCAACCCCTGGAGGCCCCAACACCAGCTGCAGGGGTACAAGCGCTGAGCGTCCGAAGCATAGCTCCAGGGGCCTAACCCCCGGGGGCCAAAACCCCAGCTCCAGGGGCCCAACCCCTCGGGGCCCCAACACCAGCTCCAGGAGCCCAACCCCTGGGGCCCCAACACCAGCTCCAGGGGCCCAACCCCTGAGCGTCCGAACCGTAGCTCCAGGGGCCTAACCCCTGGGGCCCCAACACCAGCTCCAGGGACCCAACCCCTGGGGGCCCTAACACCAGCTCCAGGGGCCCAACTCCTAAGCACCCGAACCATAGCTCCAGGGGCCTAACCTCTGTGGGCCCCAACACCAGCTCCAAGGGCCCAACCCATGAGCGCCCAACCCATAGCTCCAGGGGCCTAACCCCTGGGGGTCCCAACACCAGCTCCAGGGGCCAAACCCCTGAGCACCCGAACCATAGTTCCAGGGGCCTAACCCCCGGGGGCCCCAACCCCAGCTCCAGGGACCCAACCCCTGGGGGCCCCAACAACAACTCCAGAGGCCCAACTCCTGAGCGCCCAAATCATAGCTCCAGGGGCCCAACCCCTGTGGGTCCCAACACCAGCACCAGGGGCCCAACCCCTCAGCGCCCGAACCATTGCTTCAGAGGTCTAACCCCTAGGGGCCCCAACCCCATCTCTAGGGGCCCAACCCCTGGGGGCCCCAACACCAGCTCCAGGGGCCCAACCCCTGAGGCCTTCAACCTCAGCTCCACAGGCTCGACCCCTGAGCGCCCGAACCATAGCTCTGGGGCCTAACCCCTAGGGCCCCAACACCAGCTCAAGGGGCCCAACCCCTGGGGGCCCCAAGATCAGCTGAAGGGGCCCAACCCGAGAGCGCCCGAACCATAGCTCCAGGGGCCCAACCCATGGGGGCCCCAACATCAGCTACAGGGGCCCAACCCCTGAGCGCCCGAACCATAGCTCCAGGGGTCTAACCCCTGGGGCCCCAACACCAGCTCCAGGGACCCAACCCCTGGGGCCCCAACACCAGCTCCAGGGGCCCAAACCCTGAGTGCCCGAACCATAGCTCCAGGGCCCTAACTCCTGGGGGCCCCAACACCAGCTACAGGGGCCCAACCCCTTAGGAACGCATCACCAGCTCCCGGGGCCCATCCCCTGAGCGCCCGAACCAAAGCTCCAGGAGCCTAACCCCTGGGGGCCCCAATACCAGCTCCAGGGGCCCAACCCCTGAGTGCCCGAAACATAGCTCCAGGGGCCTAACCCCTGAGCGCCCGAACCATAGCTCCATGCAGGAAATGCTCTGTGCATTACGCTGTGTGACCACATGATGTCACTGTTGCTCCATGCGGGGAAATGCTCTGTGTATTACCCTGTGTGGCTACATGGTTTTAGTGTTGCTCCATGCGGGGAAATGCTCTGTTCATTACCCTATGTGGCCACACGGTGTCATTCTTACTCCATGCAGGAAATGCTCTGGGCATTACCCTGCATGGCCACACAGTGTTACTGTTGCTCCATGCGTGAAATGCTCTGGGCATTACTGTGATGGAGTGGGGATTATCTGTGTGGGGGATGGGAGAGCAGGGGGTGACTTTAGGTCAGGGGCCCCAACACCAGCTCCAGGGGCCCAACCCTTGAGCGCTCGAACCATAGCTACAGGGGCCTAACCCCTGGGGGCCCCCACCCCAGCACCAAGGGCCCAAAACCTGAGCGCCCGAACCATAGCTCCAGGGGCCTAACCCCTGGGGGCCCTAACCCCAGCTCCAGGGGCCCAACACCTGGGGGCCCCAACACCAGCTCCAGGGGCCCAACCCCTGAGCGCCCGAACCTCAGCTCCAGGGGCCTAACCCCTGGGGCACCAACAAAAGCTCCAGGGGCCCAACCCCTGGGGGCCCCAACACGAGCTCCAGGGGCCCAACCCCTGAGCGCCCGAACCATAGCTCCAGGGGCCTAATCCCTGGGGACCCCAACCCCAGCTCCAGGGGCCCTGTCCCTGGGGACCCCAACACCAGCTCCAGGGGCCCACCCGTGAGCGCCCGAACCACAGTTCCAGGGGCCTAACCCCAGGGGGCCCCAACCCCAGCTCCAGGGGTCCAAACCCTGGGGCCCTCGACCCTAGCTCCAGGGGCCCAACCCCTGAGAGCCCGAACCATAGCTCCAGGGGCCCATCCCCTTAGAGCCCGAACCATAGCTCCAGGGGCCTAACCCCTGCGCTCCCCAACACCAGCTCCAGGGGCCCAAACACTGAGCGCCAAAACCATAGCTCCAGGAGCCCAACCCCTGGAGGCCCCAACACCAGCTGCAGGGGTACAAGCGCTGAGCGTCCGAAGCATAGCTCCAGAGTCCTAACCCCCGGGGGCCAAAACCCCAGCTCCAGGGGCCCAACCCCTCGGGGCCCCAACACCAGCTCCAGGAGCCCTACCCCTGGGGGCCACAACACCAGCTCCAGGGGACCACCCCAGAGCGCCCGAACCGTAGCTCCAGGGGCCTAACCCCTGGGGCCCCAACACCAGCTCCAGGGGCCCAACCCCTGAGCGCCCGAACCGTAGCTCCAGGGGCCTAACCCCTGGGGCCCCAACACCAGCTCCAGGGACCCAACCCCTGGGGGCCCTAACACCAGCTTCAGGGGCCCAACTCCTAAGCGCCCGAACCATAGCTCCAGGGGCCTAACCTCTGTGGGCCCCAACACCAGCTCCAAGGGCCCAACCCCTGAGTGCCCGACCCATAGCTCCAGGGGCCTAACCCCTTGGGGTCCCAACACCAGCTCCAGGGGCCCAACCCCTGAGCACCCGAACCATAGCTCCAGGGGCCTAACCCCTAGGGGCCCCAACCCCAGCTCCAGGAGCCCAAACCCTGGGGGCCCCGACACCAGCTCCAGGGGCCCAACCCCTGTGCGCCCGAAACATAGATCCAGGGGCCTAACCCCCGGGGGCCCCAACCCCAGCTCCAGGGACCCAACCCCTGAGGCCCTCGACCCCAGCTCCAGGGGCTCAACCCCTGAGCGCCCGAATAATAGCTCCGGGGCCTAACCCCTGGGGCCCCAACACCAGCTCCAGGGGCTCAACCCCTGAGCACCCGAACCATAGCTGCAGGGGCCTAACCCCCAGGGCCCCAACCCCAGCTCCAGGGGTCCAACCTCTGGGGGCCCCAACATCAGCTCAAGGGGCCCAACCCCTGAGATCCCGAACCATAGCTCCAGGGGCCTAACTCCTGGGGCCCCAACACCAGATCCAGGGGCCCAACCCCTGGGGACCCAACACCAGCTCCAGGGGCCCAACACCTGAGCGCCCGAACAATACGTCCAGGTGCCTAACCACTGGGGGCCCCAACACCAGCTCCAGGGGCCCAGCCCCTGGGGACCCCAACACCAGCTCCGGGTCCCAACCCCTGAGCGCCTGAACCATAGCTGCAGGAGCCTAACCCTAGGGGCCCTAACCTCAGCTCCAGGGGCCCAACCCCTGGGGGCCCCAACACCAGATCCAGGGGCCCAACCCCTGAGCGCCCGAACCATAGCTCCAGGGGCCTAACCCCCGAGGGCCCCAACCCCAGCTCCAGGGGTCCAACCCCTGGGGCCCTCAACCCCAGCTCCAGGGGCCCAACCAGTGAGCGCCCGAACCATAGCTCCAGGGGTCCAAACCCTGAGCCACCGAACTCAAGCTCCAGGGGCCTAACCCCTGCGGGCTCCAACAACAGCTCCAAGGGCCCAACACCTGAGCGCCCGAACAATACCTCCAGGGGCCTAACCCCTGGGGGCCCCAACACCAGCTAAAGGGGCCCAACCCCTGAGCGCCCGAACCATAGCTCCAGGGGCCTAACCTGTGGGGGCCCCAACACCAGCACCAGGGGACCAACCCCTGAGCGCCCGAACCATAGCTCCAGGGGCCTAACCCCTGGGTCCCCAACACCAGCTCCAGGTTCCCAGCCCCTGGGGTCCCAACACCAGCTCCAGGGGCTCAACCCCTGAGCGCCCGAACCATAGCTCCAGGGGCCTAACACCTGGGGGCCCCCACCCCAGCTCCAAGGGCCCAACCCCTGAGCACCCGAACCATAGCTCCAGGGGCCTAACCCCTGGGGGCCCCAACCCCAGCTCCAGGGGCCAAACACCCAGGGGCCCCAACCCCAGCTCCAGGGGCCCAATCCCTGGGGCCCTCGTCCCCAGCTCCAGGGGCCCAACCCCTGAGCACCCGAACCATAGCTCCAGGGTCCTAACCCCTGGGGCCCCAACACCAGCTACAGGGGCCCAACCCCTTGGGACCGCAACACCAGCTCCAGGGACCCAACCCCTGGGCGCCACAACACCAGCTCCAGTGGCCCAACCCCTGGGGCCCCAACACCAGCTCCAGGGGCCCAACCCCTGAGCGCCCGAACCGTAGCTCCAGGGGCCTAACCCCTGGGGCCCCAAAACCAGCTCCAGGGACCCAGCCCCTGGGGGCCCCAACACCAGCTCCAGGGGCCCAACTCCTGAGCGCCCGAACCATAGCTCCAGGGGCCTAACCTCTTTGGGCCCCAACACCAGCTCCAAGGGCCCAACCCCTGAGCGCTCGAACCATAGCTCCAGGGGCCTAACCCCTGGGTGTCCCAACACCAGCTCCAGGGGCAAAACCCCTAAGTGCCCGAACCATAGATCCAGGGGCCTAACCCCCGGGGGCCCCAACCCAGCTCCAGGGACCCGACCCCTGAGGCCCTCGACCCCAGCTCCAGGGGCTCAACCTCTGAGCGCCCGAACCATAGATCCGGGGCCTAACCCCTGGGGCCCCAACACCAGCTCCAGGGGCCCAACCCCTGAGCACCTGAACCATAGCTGCAGGGGCCTAACCCCCAGCGCCCCAACCCCAGCGCCAGGGGTCCAACCCCTGGGGGCCCCAACACCAGTTCAATGGGCCCAACCCCTGAGCGCCCGAACAAAACCTCCAGGGGCCTAACCCCTGGGGGCCCCAACACCAACTCCAGGGGCCCAACCCCTGGGAGCCCCAACACCAGCTCCAGGGGCCCAATCCCAGAGTTCCCGAACCATAGCTCCATGCAGGAAATGATCTGTACATTATCCTGCTTGACCACATGGTGTCACTGTTGTTCCATGCGGAGAAATGCTCTGTGCATTATCCTATGTGGGCACACGGTGTCACTCTTGCTCCATGCTGGAAATGCTCTGGGCATTACTGTGATGGAGTGGGGACTGTCTGTGTGGGGGATGGGAGAGCAGGGGGTGACTTTAGGTCAGAGGTCCCAACACAGCTCCAGGGGCTCAACCCTTGAGCGCTCGAACCATAGCTACAGGGCCCTAACCCCTGGGGGCCCCCACCCCAGCTCCAAGGGCGCAAAACCTGAGCGCCCGAATCATAGCTCCAGGGGCCTAACCCCTGGGGGCCCTAACCCCAGGTCCAGGGGCCCAACACCTGGGGGCTCCAACACCAGCTCTAGGGGCCCAACCCCTGAGCGCCCGAACCACAGCTCCAGGGGCCCAACCCCTGAGCGCCCGAACCATAGGTCCAGGGGCCTAACCCCTGGGGCCGCAACACCAGCTCCAGGGGCCCAAACCCTGGGGGCCCCAACACGAGCTCCAGGGGCCCAACCCCTGAGCGCCCGAACCATAGCTTCAGGGGCGTAACCCCTGGGGCCGCTACACCAGCTCCAGGGGCCCAACCCCTGGGGGCCCCAACACGAGCTCCAGGGGCCCAACCCCTGAGGTCCCAAACCACATCTCCACGGGCCTAACCCCAGGGGGCCCCAACCCCAGCTCCAGGGGTCCAAACCCTAGGGCCATTGACCGCAGCTCCAGGAGCCCAACCCGTGAGCGCCCAAACCACAGCTCCAGGGGCCCAACCCCTGAGCGACCGAACCATAGCTCCAGTGGCCCAACCCCTGGGGGCCCCAACACCAGCTCCAGGGCCCAACCCATGAGCACTCGAACCATACCTCCAGGGTCCTAACCTCTGGGGCCCCAACACGAGCTCCAGGGGCCCAACCCCGGGGGACCCCAACACCAACTCCAGGGGCCCAACCCCTGAGATCCCAAATCATAGCTCCAGTGGCCTAACCCCTGGGGGCCCCAATCCCATTGCCAGGGGCCCAACCCCTGGAGGCCCCAACACCAGCTCCAGGGGAAGAACCCCTAAGCGTCCGAACCATAGCTCCAGGGGCCTAACCCCCGGGGCCCCAACCCCAGCTCCAGGGGTCCAACCCCTGAGGGCCCCAACACCAGCTCAATGGGCTCAATCCCAGAGCTCCCGAACCATAGCTCCAGGGGCACAACCCCTGGGGGCCCCAACATCAGCTACAGGGGCCAAACCCCAGAGCGCCCGAACCATAACTCCAGGGGCCTAACCCCTGGGGCCCCAACACCAGCTCCAGGGGCCCAACCCCTGGGGCCCCAACACCAGCTCCAGGGGCCCAAACCCTGAGTGCCCGAACCATAGCTCCAGGGCCCTAACCCCTGGGGGCCTCAACACCAGCTCCAGGGGCCCAACACCTGAGCGCCCGAACAATATCTCCAGGTGCCTAACCCCTGGGGGCCCCAAGACCAGCTCCAGGGGCCCAATCCCTGAGCGCCCGAACCATAGCTAAAGGGGCCCAACCCCTGAGCGCCTGAACCATAGCTCAAATGGCCTAACGCCTGGGGCCCCAACACCAGCTCCAGGGGCCCAACCCCTGGGGGCCCCAACACCGGCTCCGGGGCCCAACCCCTGAGCGCCTGAACCATAGCTGCAGGAGCCTATCCCTAGGGGCCCTAACCTCAGCTCCAGGGGCCCAACCCCTGAGCGCCCGAACCATAGCTCCAGGGGCCCAACCCCTGAGCCCTCGAACCCAAGCTCCATTGGCCTAACCCCTGCGGGCTCCAACACCAGCTCCAAGGGCCCAACACCTGAGCACCCGTACAATACCTCCAGGGGCCTAACCCCTGCGGGCCCCAACACCAGCTCCAGGGGCCCAACCCCTGGGAGCCCCAACACCAGCTCCAGGGGCCAAACCCCAGAACTCCCGAACCAAAGCTCCAGGGGCCTAACCCCTGCGGGCTCCAACACCAGCTCCAAGGGCCCAACCCCTGAGCGCCCGAACCATAGCTCCAGGGGCCTAACCCCTGCGGGCCCCAACACCAGCTCCAGGGGCCCAACCCCTGAGCGCCCGAACCATAGCTCCAGGGGCCTAACTCCTAGGGGCCCCAACCCCAACTCCTGCATCCTAACCTCTGGGGGCCCCAACACCAGCTCCAGGGGCCCAACCCCTGATCACCCGAAACATAGATCCAGGAGCCTAACCCCGGGGGCCACAACCCCAGCTCCCGTGACCCAACCCCTGAGGCCCTCGACCCCAGCTCCAGGGGCTCAACCCCTGAACGCCCGCACCATAGCTCCAGGGGCCTAACCCCTGGGGGCCCCAACACCAGCTCCAGGGGCCCAACCCCTGAGCGCCCGAACCATAGCTCCAGGGGCCTAACTCATAGGGGCCCCAACCCCAGCTCCAGCAGCCTAACCTCTGGGGGCCCCAACACCAGCTCCAGGGGCCCAACCCCTGAGCGCCAAAAGCATAGCTCCAGGGGCCTAACCCCCGGGGCCCCAACACCAGCTCCACGGGAACAGCCCCTGAGTGCCCGAACCATAGCTCCAGGGGCCTAACCCCTGGGGGCCCCCACCCCAGCTCCAAGGGCCCAACCCCTGAGCGCCCGCACCATAGCGCCAGGGTTCTAACCCCCGGGGCCCCAACCCCAGCTCCAGGGGTCCAACCCCTGGGGGCCCCAACACCAGTTCAAGGGCACAACCCCTGAGCGCCCGAACAATACCTCCAGGGGCCTAACCCCTGGGGGCCCCAACACCAGCTAAAGGGGCCCAACCCCTGAGCGCCCGAGCCATAGCTCCAGGGGCCTAACCCCTGGGGGCCCCAACACCAGCTCCAGGGGACCAACCCCTGAGCGCCCGAACCATAGCTCCAGGGGCCTAACCCCTGGGACCCCAACACCAGCTCCAGGTTCCAAGCCCCTGGGGTCCCAACACCAGCTCCAGGGGCCCAACCCCTGAGCGCCCGAACCATAGCTCCAGAGGCCTAACCCCTGGGGGCCCCAACCCCAGCTCCAGGGGCCAAACACCAGGGGGCCCCAACCCCAGCTCCAGGGGCCCAATCCCTGGGGCCCTCGATCCTAGCTCCAGGGGCCCAACCCCTGAGCGCCCGAACCATAGCTCCAGGGTCCTAACCCCTGGGGCCCCAACACCAGCTACAGGGGCCCAACCCCTTGGGACCGCAACACCAGCTCCAGGGGCCCATTCCCTGAGCGCCCGAACAATACCTCCAGGTGCCTAACCCCTGGGGGCTCCAACACCAGCTCCAGGGGCCCAACCCCTGAGCGCCCGAACCATAGCTCCAGGGGCCTAACAACCGGGGGCCCCAACCCCAGCTCCAGGGGCGAAACCCCTGGGGCCCTCGACCCCAGCTCCAGGGGTCCAAACCCTAGGGCCATTGACCGCAGCTCCAGGAGCCCAACCCGTGAGCGCCCAAACCACAGCTCCAGGGGCCCAACCCCTGAGCGACCGAACCATAGCTCCAGTGGCCCAACCCCTGGGGGCCCCAACACCAGCTCCAGGGCCCAACCCATGAGCACTCGAACCATACCTCCAGGGTCCTAACCTCTGGGGCCCCAACACGAGCTCCAGGGGCCCAACCCCGGGGGACCCCAACACCAACTCCAGGGGCCCAACCCCTGAGATCCCAAATCATAGCTCCAGTGGCCTAACCCCTGGGGGCCCCAATCCCATTGCCAGGGGCCCAACCCCTGGAGGCCCCAACACCAGCTCCAGGGGAAGAACCCCTAAGCGTCCGAACCATAGCTCCAGGGGCCTAACCCCCGGGGCCCCAACCCCAGCTCCAGGGGTCCAACCCCTGAGGGCCCCAACACCAGCTCAATGGGCTCAATCCCAGAGCTCCCGAACCATAGCTCCAGGGGCACAACCCCTGGGGGCCCCAACATCAGCTACAGGGGCCAAACCCCAGAGCGCCCGAACCATAACTCCAGGGGCCTAACCCCTGGGGCCCCAACACCAGCTCCAGGGGCCCAACCCCTGGGGCCCCAACACCAGCTCCAGGGGCCCAAACCCTGAGTGCCCGAACCATAGCTCCAGGGCCCTAACCCCTGGGGGCCCCAACACCAGCTCCAGGGGCCCAACACCTGAGCGCCCGAACAATATCTCCAGGTGCCTAACCCCTGGGGGCCCCAAGACCAGCTCCAGGGGCCCAATCCCTGAGCGCCCGAACCATAGCTAAAGGGGCCCAACCCCTGAGCGCCTGAACCATAGCTCAAATGGCCTAACGCCTGGGGCCCCAACACCAGCTCCAGGGGCCCAACCCCTGGGGGCCCCAACACCGGCTCCGGGGCCCAACCCCTGAGCGCCTGAACCATAGCTGCAGGAGCCTATCCCTAGGGGCCCTAACCTCAGCTCCAGGGGCCCAACCCCTGAGCGCCCGAACCATAGCTCCAGGGGCCCAACCCCTGAGCCCTCGAACCCAAGCTCCATTGGCCTAACCCCTGCGGGCTCCAACACCAGCTCCAAGGGCCCAACACCTGAGCACCCGTACAATACCTCCAGGGGCCTAACCCCTGCGGGCCCCAACACCAGCTCCAGGGGCCCAACCCCTGGGAGCCCCAACACCAGCTCCAGGGGCCAAACCCCAGAACTCCCGAACCAAAGCTCCAGGGGCCTAACCCCTGCGGGCTCCAACACCAGCTCCAAGGGCCCAACCCCTGAGCGCCCGAACCATAGCTCCAGGGGCCTAACCCCTGCGGGCCCCAACACCAGCTCCAGGGGCCCAACCCCTGAGCGCCCGAACCATAGCTCCAGGGGCCTAACTCCTAGGGGCCCCAACCCCAACTCCTGCATCCTAACCTCTGGGGGCCCCAACACCAGCTCCAGGGGCCCAACCCCTGAGCACCCGAAACATAGATCCAGGAGCCTAACCCCGGGGGCCACAACCCCAGCTCCCGTGACCCAACCCCTGAGGCCCTCGACCCCAGCTCCAGGGGCTCAACCCCTGAACGCCCGCACCATAGCTCCAGGGGCCTAACCCCTGGGGGCCCCAACACCAGCTCCAGGGGCCCAACCCCTGAGCGCCCGAACCATAGCTCCAGGGGCCTAACTCATAGGGGCCCCAACCCCAGCTCCAGCAGCCTAACCTCTGGGGGCCCCAACACCAGCTCCAGGGGCCCAACCCCTGAGCGCCAAAAGCATAGCTCCAGGGGCCTAACCCCCGGGGCCCCAACACCAGCTCCACGGGAACAGCCCCTGAGTGCCCGAACCATAGCTCCAGGGGCCTAACCCCTGGGGGCCCCCACCCCAGCTCCAAGGGCCCAACCCCTGAGCGCCCGCACCATAGCGCCAGGGTTCTAACCCCCGGGGCCCCAACCCCAGCTCCAGGGGTCCAACCCCTGGGGGCCCCAACACCAGTTCAAGGGCACAACCCCTGAGCGCCCGAACAATACCTCCAGGGGCCTAACCCCTGGGGGCCCCAACACCAGCTAAAGGGGCCCAACCCCTGAGCGCCCGAGCCATAGCTCCAGGGGCCTAACCCCTGGGGGCCCCAACACCAGCTCCAGGGGCCCAACCCCTGAGCGCCCGAACCATAGCTCCAGGGGCCTAACCCCTGGGACCCCAACACCAGCTCCAGGTTCCAAGCCCCTGGGGTCCCAACACCAGCTCCAGGGGCCCAACCCCTGAGCGCCCGAACCATAGCTCCAGAGGCCTAACCCCTGGGGGCCCCAACCCCAGCTCCAGGGGCCAAACACCAGGGGGCCCCAACCCCAGCTCCAGGGGCCCAATCCCTGGGGCCCTCGATCCTAGCTCCAGGGGCCCAACCCCTGAGCGCCCGAACCATAGCTCCAGGGTCCTAACCCCTGGGGCCCCAACACCAGCTACAGGGGCCCAACCCCTTGGGACCGCAACACCAGCTCCAGGGGCCCATTCCCTGAGCGCCCGAACAATACCTCCAGGTGCCTAACCCCTGGGGGCTCCAACACCAGCTCCAGGGGCCCAACCCCTGAGCGCCCGAACCATAGCTCCAGGGGCCTAACAACCGGGGGCCCCAACCCCAGCTCCAGGGGCGAAACCCCTGGGGCCCTCGACCCCAGCTCCAGGGGTCCAACCCCTGAGCGCCCGAACCATAGCTACAGGTACCCAACCCCTGACGGCCCCAACACCAGCTCCAGGGGCCCAACCCCTGAGCGTCCGAACCATAGCTACAGGGGCCTAACCCCTGCGGCCCCAACACCAGCTCCAGGGGCCCAACCCTTGAGCGCTCGAACCATAGCTACAGGGGCCTAACCCCTGTGGGCCCCCACCCCAGCTCCAAGGGCCCAAAACCTGAGCGCCTGAACCATAGCTCCAGGGGCCTAACCCCTGGGGGCCCTAACCCCAGCTCCAGGGGTCCAACACCTGGGAGCCCCAACACCAGCTCCCGGGGCCCAAACCCTAAGCGCCCGAACCATAGCTCCAGGGGCCTAACCCCTGGGGCCCCAACCAAAGCTCCAGGGGTCCAAACCCTGGGGCCCTCGACCCCAGCTCCAGGGACCCAACTCCTGAGCGCCCGAACCATAGCTCCAGGGGCCCATCCCCTTAGAGCCCGAACCATAGCTCCAGGGGCCTAACCCCTAGGGCCTCAACATGAGCTCCAGGGGCCCAACACCTGGGGCACAAACACCAGCTCGAGGGGCCCTACCCCTGAGCGTCCAAACCATAGCTACAGTGGCATAAACCCTTGGGGCCCCAACCCCAGCTCCAGGGGTACAAGCGCTGAGCGTCCGAAGCATAGCTCCAGGGGCCTAACCCCCGGGGGCCAAAACCCCAGCTCCAGGGGCAAAACCCCTGGGGGACCCAGCACCAGCTGTAGGGGCCCAACCCCTGAGCTCCCGAACCATACCTCCTGGGGCCTAACCCCCGGGGACCAAAACCCCAGCTCCAGGGGCCCAATCCCTCGGGGCCCCAACACCAGCTCCAGCAGCCCAACCCCTGTGGGCCACAACACCAGCTCCCGGGGCCCAACCCCAGAGCCCCCGAACGATAGCTCCAGGGGCCCAACCCCTGGGGCCCCAAAACCAGCTCCAGGGGCCCAAACCCTGAGCGCCCGAACTGTAGCTCCAGGGGCCTAACCCCTGGGGCCCCAACACCAGGTACAGGGACCCAAAACATGGGGGCCCCAACACCAGCTCCAGGGGCCCAACTCCTGAGCGCGCAAACCATAGCTCCAGGGGCCTAACCTCTGTGGGCCCCAACACCAGCTCCAAGGGCCCAACCCCTGAGCGCCCGAACCATAGCTCCAGGGGCCTAACCTATAGGGGCCCCAACTCCAGCTCCAGGAGCCCAACCCCTGGGGGCCCCAACACCAGCTCCAGGGGCCGAACCCCAGAGTTCCCGAACCATAGCTCCATGCAGGAAATGATCTGTGCATTTTCCTGCGTGACCACATGGTGTCACTTTTGCTCCATGAGGAGAAATGCTCTGTGCATTACCCTATGTGGGCACACGGTGTCACTCTTGCTCCATGCAGGAAATGCTCTGGGCATTAACCTGCATGGCCACACAGTGTTACTGTTGCTCCACGCGTGAAATGCTCTGGGCATTACTGTGATGGAGTGGGGACTGTCTGTGTGGGGGATGGGAGAGCAGGGGGTGACCTTAGGTCAGGGGCCCCAACACAAGCTCCAGGGGCCCAACCCTTGAGTGCTCGAACCATAGCTCCAGGGGCCCAACCCTTGAGTGCTCGAACCATAGCTCCAGGGGCCCAAATTCTCGGGGCCCCAACACCAGATCCAGGAGCCCAACCCCTGTGGGCCCCAACACCAGCTCCAAGGGCCCAACCCCTGAGCGTCCGAACCGTAGCTCCAGGGTCCTAACCCCTGGGGCCCCAGCACTAGCTCCAGGGACCCAAACCCTGGGGGCCCCAACACCAACTCCAGGGGCCCAACTCTAGAGCGCGCGAACCATAGCTCCAGGGGCCTAACCTCTATGGGCCCCAACACCAGCTCCAAGGGCCCAACCCCTGAGCACCCGAACCATAGCTCCAGGGGCCTAACCCCTGCGGGCCCCAACACCAACTCCAGGGGCCCAACCCCTGAGCGCCCGAACCATAGCTCCAGGGGCCTAACCCCTAGGGGCCCCAACCCCAGCTCCAGGGGCCCAACCCCTGAGCGCCCGAAACATAGATCCAGGGGCCTAACCCTTGGGGGCCCCAACCCTAGCTCCAGGGACCCAACCCCTGAGGCCCTCGACCCCAGCTCCAGGGGCTCAACCCCTGAGCGCCCAAACCATAGCTCTCGGGACTAACCCCTGGGGCCCCAACACCACCTCCAGGGGCCCAACCCCTGAGCGCCCAAACCATAGCTCCAGGGGCCTAACCCCCGGGGCCCAAACCCCAGCTCCAGGGGTCCAACCCCTGGGGGCCCCAACTCCAGTTCCGGGGGCCCATCCCTGAGCACCCGAACAATACCTCCAGGGGCCTAACCCCTGGGGGCCCCCACCCCAGCTCCAAGGGCCCAACCCCTGAGTGCCCGAACTATAGCTCCAGTGGCCTAACCCCTAGGGCCCCAACACCAACTCCAGGGGCCAACCCCTGGGAGCCCCAACACCAGCTCCAGGGGTCCAACCCCAGAGTTCCCGAACCATAGCTTCATGCAGGAAATGATCTGTGCATTATCCTGCGTGACCACATGGTGTCACTGTTGCTTAATGCGGAGAAATGCACTGTGCATTACCCTATGTGGGCACACGGTGTCACTCTAGCTCCATGCAGGAAATGCTCTGGGCATTACCCTGCATGGCCACACAGTGTTACTGTTGCTCCACGCGTGAAATTCTCTGGGCATTACTGTGATGGAGTGGGGACTGTCTGTGTGGGGGATGGGAGAGCAGGGGTTGACTTTAGGTCAGGGGACCCAACACCAGTTCCAGGGGCCCAACCCTTGAGTGCTCGAACTATAGCTACAGGGCACTAACCCCTGGGGGCCCCCACCCCAGCTCCAAGGGCGCAAAACCTGAGCGCCCGAACCATTGCTCCAGGGGCCTAACCCCTGGGGGACCTAACCCCAGGTCCAGGGGCCCAACACCTGAGGGCTCCAACACCAGCTCTAGGGGCCCAACCCCTGAGCGCCCGAACCACAGCTCCAGGGGCCCAACCCCTGAGCGCTCGAACCATAGCTCCAGGGGCCTAACCCCTGGGGCCCCAACACCAGCTCCAGGGGCCAAACCCCTGGGGGCCCCAACACGAGCTTCAGGGGCCCAACCCCTGAGAGCCCGAACCATAGCTCAAGGGGCCGAACCCCTGGGGCCCCAACCCCAGCTCCAGGGGCCCAGCCCGTGAGCGTCCGAACCACAGCTCCACGGGCCTAACCCCAGGGGGCCCCAACCCCAGCTCCAGGGGTCCAAACCCTGGGGCCCTTGACCCCAGCTCCAGGAGCCCAAATCTTGAGCGCCCGAACCATAGCTCCAGGGGCCGAACCCCTGAGTGACTGAACCATAGCTCCAGGGGCCCAACCCCTGGGGGCCCCAACATCAGCATCAGGAGCCCAACCCATGAGCACCCGAACCATACCTCCAGGGGCCTAACCCCTGGGGCACCAACACGAGATCCAGGGGCCCAACCCCTGAGCGACCGAACCATAGCTCCAGGGTCCCAACCCATGGGGGCCCCAACACCAGCTCCAGGGGCCCAACCCATGAGCACCCGAACCATTCCTCCAGGGGCCTAACCCCTGGGGCGCAAACACGAGCTCCAGGGGCCCAACCCCTGGGGGCCCCAACACCAACTCCAGGGCCCCAACCCCTGAGAGCCCAAACCATAGCTCCAGTGGCCTAACCCCTAGGGGCCCCAAACCCAGCTCCAGGGGCCCAACCCCTGGAGGCACCAACACCAGCTCCAGGGTCAGAACCCCTAAGCGTCCGAACCATAGCTCCAGGGGCCTAACCCCCGGGGGCCCCAAACCCAGCTCCAGGGGCCCAACCCCTGGGGGCAACAGCACCAGCTCCATTGGCCCAACCCCTGAGCGCCGGAACCATAGCTCCAGGGGCCTAACCCCCGGGAACCCCAACCGCAGCTCCAGCGCCCAACCCCTCGGGGCCCCAACACTAGCTCCAGGAGCCAAACCCCTGGGGGCCCCAACAACAGCTCCAGGGGCCCAAACCCAGAGCGTCCAAACCATAGCTCCAGGGGCCCAACCCCTGGGGGCCCCAACACCAGCTCCAGGGGCCCAACCCCTGAGCGCCCGAACCATAGCTCCAGGGGCCTAACCCCTGGGGCCCCAACACCAGCTCCAGGGACCCAACCCCTGGTTGCCCCAACAACAGCTCCAGAGGCCCAACTCCTGAGCGTCCAAATCATAGCTCCAGGGGCCCAACCCCTGGGGGCCCCAACACCAGCTCCAGGGGCCAAACTCCTGGGGGCCCCAACACCAGCTCCAGGGGTCCAACCCCTGAGGCCCTCGACCCCAGCTCCACGGGCTCAACCCCTGAGCTCCCGAACCATAGCTCCAGGGGCCTAACCCCCAGGGCCCTAACCCCAGCTCCAGGGGTTCAACCCCTGGGGGCCCCAACACCAGCTCAAGGGTCCCAACCCCAGAGCGCCCGAACCGTAGCTCCAGGGGCCCAAACCCTGGGGGCCCCAACATCAGCTCCAGGGGCCCAACCCCTGGGGCCCCAACACCAGCTCCAGGGGCCCAAACCCTGAGTGCCCGAACCATAGCTCCAGGTGCCTAACCCCTGGGGTCCCCAACACCAGCTCCAGAGGCCCAACCCCTGAGCGCCCGATCCATAGCTCCAGGGGCCAAACCCCTGAGTGCCCGAACCATAGCTCCAGGGGCCCAACCCCTGATCGCCTGAACCATAGCTCAAATGACCTAACCCCTGGGGCCCCAACAGCAGCTCCAGGGGCCCAACCCCTGGGGGCCCCAGCACCAGCTCCAGGGGCCCAACCCCTGAGCCCCCGAACCCAAGCTCCAGGGGCCTAACCCTTGCGGGCTCCAACACAAGCTCCAAGGACCCAACACCTGAGTGCCCGAACAATACCTCCAGGGGCCTAACCCCTGGGGGCCCCAACACCAGCTAAAGGGGCCAACCCCTGAGCGCCCGAGCCATAGCTCCAAGGGCCTAACCCCTGGGGGCCCCAACACCAGCTCCAGGGGACCAACCCCTGAGCGCCCGAACCATAGCTCCAGGGGCCTAACCCCTGGGGCCCCAACACCAGCTCCATGTTCCCAGCCCCTGGGGTCACAACACCAGCTCCAGGGGCCGAACCCCTGAGCGCCCGAACCATAGCTCCAGGGGCCTAACCCCTGGGGGCCCCAACCCCAGCTCCAGGGGCCAAACACCGGGGGGGCCCAACCCCAGCTCCAGGGTCCCAATCCCTGGGGCCCTCGATCCTAGCTCCAGGGGCCCAACCCCTGAGCGCCCGAACCATAGCTCCAGGGGCCTAACCCCTGGGGCCCCAACACCAGCTACAGGGGCCCAACCCCTTGGGACCGCAACACCAGCTCCAGGGGCCCATTCCCTGAGCGCCCGAACCAAAGCTCCAGGAGCCTAACCCCTGGGGGCCCCAACACCAGCTCCAGGGGCCCAACTCCTGGGAGCCCCAACACCAGCTCAAGAGGCCAAACCCCAGAGCTCCCGAACCAAAGCTCCATGCAGGAAATACTCTGTGCATTACCGTGCGTGACCACATGGTGCCACTGTTGCTCCATGCGGGGAAATGCTCTGTGTATTACCCTGTGTGGCTACATGGTGTCACTGTTGCTCCATGCGGGGAAATGCTCTGTGCATTACCTTATATGGCCACACGGTGTCACTCTAGCTCCATGCAGGAAATACTCTAGGAATTATCCTGCATGGCCACACAGTGTTACTGTTCCTCCATGCGTGAAATGCTCTGCGCATTACTGTGATGGAGTGGGGACTCTCTGTGTGGGGTATGGGAGAGCAGGGGGTGACTTGAGGTAAGGGGCCCCAACACCAGCTCCAGGGGCCCAACCCCTGAGCGCCCGAACCATAGCTCCTGGGGCCTAACCCCCGGGGGCCCCAACCCCAGCTCCAGGGGACCAACCCCTGGGGCCCTCGACCCCAGCTCCAGGGGCCCAACCCCTGAGCGCCCGAACCATAGGTCCAGGGGCCCAACCCCTGAGCGCCCGAACAATACCTCCAGGTGCCTAACCCCTGGGGGCTCCAACACCAGCTCCAGGGGCCCAACCCCTGAGCGCCCGAACCATATCTCCAGGGACCTAACAACCGGGGGCCCCAACCCCAGCTCCAGGGGCCAAACCCCTGGGGCCCTCGACCCCAGCTCCAGGGGTCCAATCCCTGAGCGCCCGAACCATAGCTACAGGTGCCCAACCCCTGACGGCCCCAACACCAGCTCCAGGGGCCCAACCCCTGAGCGCCCGAACCATAGCTACAGGGGCCTAACCCCTGGGGCCCCAACACCAGCTCCAGGGGCCCAGCCCCTGGGGGCCCCAACACCAGCTCCAGAGGCCCAACCCATGAGCGCCCAAACCATAGCTCCAGGGGCCTAACCCCCGGGGGCCCGAACCCCAGCTCCAGGGGCCCAACCCTTAGGGCCCTCGATCTCAGCTCCAGGGGCCGAACCCCTGAGCGCCCGAACCATAGCTCCAGGGGCCTAACCCCTGGGGCCCTAACACCAACTCCAGGGGCCCAACCCCTTGGGGCCCCAACACCAGCTCCAGGGGCCCAACCCCTGAGCGCCCGAACCAAAGCTCCAGGGGCCTAACCCCTGGGGGCCCCTTCCCCAGATCCAGGGGCCAAACCCCTGGGAGCCCCAAAACCAGCTCCAGGGGCCCAACCCCTGAGCGCCCGAACCGTAGCTCCAGGGGCCTAATCCCTGGGGGCCCCAACACCAGCTCCAAAGGCCCAACCTCTGAGCGCCCGAACAATACCTCCAGGGGCCTAACCGATGGGGGCCCCAACACCAGCTCCACGGGCCCAACCCATGAGTGCCCGAAACATAGCTCCAGGAGCCGAACCCCTGTCGGCCCCCACCCCAGCTCCAAGGAGCCAACCCCTGAGCCCCCGAACCATAGCGCCAGGGGCCTAACCCCAGGGGGCCCCAAGCCAGCTCCAGGGGCCCAACCCCTGAGGCAATCGACCCCAACTCCAGGGGCCCAAACCCTGAGAGCCCGAACAATAGCTCCAGGGGCTCAACCCAGGAGCGCCCGAACCATAGCTACAGGGGTCCAACCCCTGAGCGCCTGAACGATAGCTCAAATGGCCTAACCCTTGGGGCCCCAACACCAGCTCCGGGGGCCCAACCCCTGGGGTCCCAACACCAGCTCCAGGGGTCCAAACCCTGGGACCCCAACACCAGCTCCAGGGCCCAAACCCTGAGTGCCCGAACCATAGCTCCAGGGCCCTAACCCCTGGGGCACCAACACGAGATCCAGGGGCCCAACCCCTGAGCGACCGAACCATAGCTCCAGGGTCCCAACCCATGGGGGCCCCAACACCAGCTCCAGGGGCCCAACCCATGAGCACCCGAACCATTCCTCCAGGGGCCTAACCCCTGGGGCGCAAACACGAGCTCCAGGGGCCCAACCCCTGGGGGCCCCAACACCAACTCCAGGGCCCAAACCCCTGAGAGCCCAAACCATAGCTCCAGTGGCCTAAACCCTGGGGGCCCCAACCCCAGCTCCAGGGGCCCAACCCCTGGAGGCCCCAACACCAGCTCCAGGGTCAGAACCCCTAAGCGTCCGAACCATAGCTCCAGGGGCCTAACCCCCGGGGGCCCCAAACCCAGCTCCAGGGGCCCAACCCCTGGGGGCCCCAGCACCAGCTCCATTGGCCCAACCCCTGAGCGCCGGAACCATAGCTCCAGGGGCCTAACCCCCGGGGACCCCAACCGCAGCTCCAGCGCCCAACCCCTCGGGGCCCCAACACTAGCTCCAGGAGCCAAAGCCCTGGGGGCCCCAACAACAGCTCCAGGGGCCCAAACCCAGAGCGTCCGAACCATAGCTCCAGGGGCCCAACCCCTGGGGGCCCCAACACCAGCTCCAGGGGCCCAACCCCTGAGCGCCCGAACCATAGCTCCAGGGGCCTAACCCTTGTGGCCCCAACACCAGCTCCAGGGACCCAACCCCTGGTTGCCCCAACAACAGCTCCAGAGGCCCAGCTCCTGAGCGTCCAAATCATAGCTCCAGGGGCCCAACCCCTGGGGGCCCCAACACCAGCTCCAGGGGCCAAACTCCTGGGGGCCCCAACACCAGCTCCAGGGGTCCAACCCCTGAGGCCCTCGACCCCAGCTCACAGGCTCAACCCCTGAGCTCCCGAACCATAGCTCCAGGGGCCTAACCCCCAGGGCCCTAACCCCAGCTCCAGGGGTTCAACCCCTGGGGGCCCCAACACCAGCTCAAGGGTCCCAACCCCAGAGTGCCCGAACCGTAGCTCCAGGGGCCCAAACCCTGGGGGCCCCAATATCAGCTCCAGGGGCCCAACCCCTGGGGCCCCAACACCAGCTCCAGGGGCCCAAACCCTGAGTGCCCGAACCATAGCTCCAGGGCCCTAACCCCTAGGGGCCCCAACACCAGCTCCAGGGGCCGAACACCTGAGCGCCCGAACAATACCTCCAGGTGCCTAACCCCTGGGGTCCCCAACACCAGCTCCAGAGGCCCAACCCCTGAGCGCCCGATCCATAGCTCCAGAGGCCCAACCCCTGAGTGCCCGAGCCATAGCTCCAGGGGCCCAACCCCTGATCGCCTGAACCATAGCTCAAATGACCTAACCCCTGGGGCCCCAACAGCAGCTCCAGGGGCCCAACCCCTGGGGGCCCCAGCACCAGCTCCAGGGGCCCAACCCCTGAGCCCCCGAACCCAAGCTCCAGGGGCCTAACCCCTGCGGGCTCCAACACAAGCTCCAAGGACCCAACACCTGAGCGCCCGAACAATACCTCCAGGGGCCTAACCCCTGGGGGCCCCAACACCAGCTAAAGGGGCCAACCCCTGAGCGCCCGAGCCATAGCTCCAGGGGCCTAACCCCTGGGGGCCCCAACACCAGCTCCAGGGGACCAACCCCTGAGCGCCCGAACCATAGCTCCAGGGGCCTAACCCCTGGGGCCCCAACACCAGCTCAAGGTTCCCAGCCCCTGGGGTCTCAACACCAGCTCCAGGGGCCCAACCCCTGAGCACCCGAACCATAGCTCCAGGGGCTTAACCCCTGGGGGCCTCAACCCCAGCTCCAGGGGCCAAACACCGGGGAGCCCCAACCCCAGCTCCAGGGTCCCAATCCCTGGGGCCCTCGATCCTAGCTCCAGGGGCCCAACCCCTGAGCGCCCGAACCATAGCTCCAGGGGCCTAACCCCTGGGGCCCCAACACCAGCTACAGGGGCCCAACCCCTTGGGACCGCAACACCAGCTCCAGGGGCCCATTCCCTGATCGCCCGAACCAAAGCTCCAGGAGCCTAACCCCTGGGGGCCCCAACACCAGCTTCAGGGGCCCAACTCCTGGGAGCCCCAACACCAGCTCCAGAGGCCAAACCCCAGAGCTCCCGAACCAAAGCTCCATGCAGGAAATACTCTGTGCATTACCGTGCGTGACCACATGGTGCCACTGTTGCTCCATGCGGGGAAATGCTCTGTGTATTACCCTGTGTGGCTACATGGTGTCACTGTTGCTCCATGCGGGGAAATGCTCTGTGCATTACCTTATATGGCCACACGGTGTCACTCTAGCTCCATGCAGGAAATACTCTAGGAATTATCCTGCATGGCCACACAGTGTTACTGTTGCTCCATGCGTGAAATGCTCTGCGCATTACTGTGATGGAGTGGGGACTCTCTGTGTGGGGGATGGGAGAGCAGGGGGTGACTTGAGGTAAGGGGCCCCAACACCAGCTCCAGGGGCCCAACCCCTGAGCGCCCGAACCATAGCTCCTGGGGCCTAACCCCCGGGGGCCCCAATCCCAGCTCCAGGGGCCCAACCCCTGAGCGCCCGAACCATAGGTCCAGGGGCCCAACCCCTGAGCGCCCGAAACAATACCTCCAGGTGCCTAACCCCTGGGGGCTCCAACACCAGCTCCAGGGGTCCAAACCCTGGGACCCCAACACCAGCTCCAGGGCCCAAACCCTGAGTGCCCGAACCATAGCTCCAGGGCCCTAACCCCTAGGGGCCCCAACACCAGCTCCAGGGGCCCAACACCTGAGCGCCCCGAACAATACCTCCAGGTACCTAACCCCTGGGGGCCCCAACACCAGCTCCAGGGGTCCAACCCCTGAGCGCCCGAACCATAGCTCTAGGGGCCCAACCCCCGGGGGCCCCAACCCCAGCTCCAGGGGCCCAACCCCTGGGGTCCTCGACCCCAGCTCCAGAGGCCCAACCCCTGAGCGCCCCAATCATAGCTCCAGGGGCCTAACCCCTGGGGGCCCCATCACCAGCTCCAGGGGCCCAACCCCTGGGGGTCCCAAAACCAGCTCCAGGGGCCCAACCCCTGAGGCCCTTGACCCCAGCTCCACGGGCTCAACCCCTGAGCGCCCGAACCATAGTTCCGGGGCCTAAGCCCTGGGGCCTAAACACCAGCTCCAGGGGCCCAACCCCTGAGCGCCCGAACCATAGCTCCAGGGGCCTAACCCCCGGGGCCCCAACCCCAGCTCCAGGGGTTCAACCCCTGGGGGCCCCAACACCAGCTCAAGGGGCCCAACCCCTGAGCGCCCGAACCATAGCTCCAGGGGCAGAACCCCTGGGGCCCCAACACCAGCTCCAGGGGCCCAAGCCCTGCGGCCCCAACACCAGCTCCAGGGGCCCAAACCCTGAGTGCCCGAACCATAGCTCCAGGGCCCTAACCCCTAGGGGCCCGAACACCAGCTCCAGGGGCCCAACACCTGAGCGCCCGAACAATACCTCCAGGTTCCTAACCCCTGGGGGCCCGAACACCAGCTCCAGGGGCCCAACCCCTGAGCGCCCGAACCATAGCTCCAGTGGCCCAAACCCTGAGCGCCTGAACCATAGCTCCAATGGCGTAAGCCCTGGGGCCCCAACACCAGCTCCAGGGGCCCAACCCCTGGGGGCCCCAACACCAGCTCCGGGGCCTAACCCCTGAGCACCTGAAACCATAGCTGCAGGAGCCTAACCCTAGGGGCCCTAACCTCAGCTCCAGGGGCCCAACCCCTGGGGGCCACAACACCAGCTCAAGGGGCCCAACCCCTGAGCGACCCGAACCATAGCTCCAGGGGCCTAACCCCGAGAGCCCTAACCCCAGCTCCAGGGGCCCAACCCCTGGGGCCCTCGACCCCAGCTCCAGGGGCCCAACCACTGAGCGCCCGAACCATAGCTCCAGGGGCCCTACCCCTGAGCCCCCGAACCCAAGCTCCAGGGGCCTAACCCCTGCGGGCTCCAACACCAGCTCCAGGGGCCCAACACCTGAGCGCCCGAACAATACCTCCAGGGGCCTAACCCCTGGGGGCCCCAACACCAGCTCCAGGGGACCAACCCCTAAGCGCCCGAACCATAGCTCCAGGGCTCTAACCCCTGGGGCCCCAACACCAAGCTCCAGGTTCCCAGCCCCTGCGTCCCAACACCAGCTCCAGGGGCCCAACCCCTGAAGCCCTCGACCACAGCTCCACGGGCTCAACGCCTGAGCGCCCGAACCATAGTTCCGGGGCCTAAGCCCTGGGGCCCAAACACCAGCTCCAGGGGCACAACCCCTGTGCGCCCGAGCCATAGCACCAGGGGCCTAACCCCCGGGGCCCCAACCCCAGCTGCAGAGGTTTCAAACCCTGGGGCCCCAGCACCAGCTCCGGGGCCCAACCCCTGAGCGCCTGAACCATAGCTACAGGAGCCTAACCTAGGGGCCCTAACCTCAGCTCCAGGAGCCCAACCCCAGGGGCCTCAACCACCAGCTCCAGGGGCCCAACCCCTGAGCGACCGAACCATAACTCCAGGGGCCTAACCCCCGTGGGCCCTAACCCCAGCTCCAGGGGCCCAACCCCTGGGGCCCTCGACCCCAGCTCCAGGGGCCCAACCACTGAGCGCCCGAACACCAGCTCCAGGGGCCAACCCCTGAGCCCCCGAACCCAAGCTCCAGGGGCCTAAACCCTGCGGGCTCCAACACCAGCTCCAAGGGCCCAATATCTGAGCGCCCGAACAATACCTCCAGGGGCCTAACCCCTGGGGGCCCCAACACCAGCTCCAGGGGCCCAACCCCTGAGCGCCCGAACCATAGCTCCAGGGCTCTAACACCCTGGGGACCCAACACCAGCTCCAGGTTCCCAGCCCCTGGGGTCCCAACACCAGCTCCAGGGGCCCAACCCCTGAGCGCCCGAACCATAGCCTCCAATGGCCTAACCCCTGGGGGCCCCAACCCCAGCTCCAGGGGCCAAACACTCGGGGGCCCCAACCCCAGCTCCAGGGGCCCAATCCCTGGGGGCCCTCGATCCTAGCTCCAGGGGACCACCCCACTGAGCGCCCGAACCATAGCTCCAGGGGCCTAACCCCTGGGGCCCCAACACACAGCTACAGGGGCCCAACCCCTTGGGACCGCAACATTAGCTCCAGGGGCAGATTCCCTGAGCGCCCGAACCAAAGCTCCAGGAACCTAACCCCTGGGGGCCCCCAACACCAGGTCCAGGGGCCCAACTCGTGGAAGCCCCAACACCAGCTCCAGGGGCCCAACCCCAGAGCGCCCGATCCGTAGCTCCAGGGGCCCAACCCCTGGGGACCCCAACATCAGCTAGAGAGGCCCAAACCCTGAGCGCCCGAACCATAGTTCCAGGGTGCCCAACCCCTGGGGCCCCAACACCAGCTCCAGGGGCCCAAACACTGAGTGGCCCGAACCATAGCTCCAGGGCCC
>NW_026114682.1:0-55782 GCF_025201925.1 Gopherus flavomarginatus | reverse complement strand
CCCTGGAGCTGGTGTTGGGGCCCACAGGGATTAGACCCCTGTAGGTATTGTTCGGGCGCTCAGGGGTTGGGCCTCTGGACCTGGTGTTTGGGCCCCGAGGTTTTAGGCCCCTCGAGCTATGCTTCGGGCGCTCAGGGGTTGGGCCCCTGGAGCTAGGGTCGAGGGCCCCAAGTGGTGGGCCCCTGGAGCTGGGGTTGGGGCCCCCGGGGTTTAGGCCCCTGGAGCTATGGTTCGGGCGCTCACGGGTTTGGCCCTTGGAGCTGGTGTTGGGGCCCCCAGGGGTTGGGCCCCTGGAGGTATTGTTCGGGCGCTCAGGGGTTGGGCCCCTGTAGCTGGTGTTGGGGACCCCAGGGGTTGCGCCACTGGCGCTGGTGTTGGGGCCCCAGGAGTTAGGCCCCTGGAGCTATGGTTCTAGTGCTCAGGGGTTGGGTCCCTGGAGCTGGTGTTGGGGCCCCCAGGGGTTAGGCCCCTGGAGGTATTGTTCGAGCGCTCAGGGGTTGGGCCCCTAAAGCTGGTTTTAGGGCCCCCTCGGGTTGGACCCCTGCAGCTGGTGTTGGGGCCCCAGGGGTTAGGCCCCTGGAGCTATGGTTCGGGCGCTCAGGGGTTGCAACCCTGGAGCTGGTGTTTGGGCCCCCAGGGGTTGGGCCCCTGGAGCTGGGGTTGGGGCCCCCGGGGGTTAGGCCCCTGGAGCTATGGTTCGGGCGCTCAGGGCTTTGGCCACTGGAGCTGGTGTTGGGGCCCCCAGGGGTTGGGCCCCTGGAGCTGGGGTTGGGGCCCCCAGAGGTTAGGCCCCTGGAGCTATGGTTCGGGCGCTCAGGGGTTGGGCCCCTGGAGCTGGTGTTGGGGCCCCCAGGGTTTGGGCCCCTGGAGCTGGGGTTCGGGTGCCCAGGGGTTAGGCCCCTGGAGATATGGTTCGGGCTCTCAGGGGTTGGCCCCTGGAGCTGGTGTTGATGCCCCGAGGGGTGAGGGCCCTGGAGCTCGTGTTGGGGCCCGAGGCGTTAGGCCCCTAGAGCTATGGTTAGGGCGCTCAGGGGTTGGGCCCCTGGAACTATGGTTCTTGCGCTCAGAGGCTGGGCCCTTGGAGCTGGGGTGGGGGCCCCCAGGGGTTAGGCCCCTGGAGCTATGGTTCGGGCTCTCAGGGGTTGGGCTCCTGGAGTTGGTGTTGGGGTCCGCAGTGGTTGGGCCCCTGGAGCTGTGGTTGGGGCCCCGGGGGTTAGGCCCCTGGAGCAATGTTTCGGGCTCTCAGGGGTTGGGCCCCTGGAGATGGTGTTGGGGCCGTCTGGGGTTGGGCCCATGGACCTGGTGTTGGGGCTCCAGGGGTTAGTCCCCTGGCGCTATGGTTCGGGCGCTCAGGGGTTGGGCCCTTGGAGCTGGGGTGGGGGCCCCTAGTGGTTAGGCCCCTGGAGCTATGGTTCGGGCACTCAGGGGTAGGGCCCGAGGAGCTCGTGTTGGTACCCCCAGGGATTAGGCCCCTGGAGGTATTGTTCGGGCGCTCAGGGGTTGGGTCCTTGGAGCTGGTGTTGGGCCCCCAGGGATTAGGCCCCTGGAGCTATGGTTCGGGCGCTCAGGGGTTGGGACCCTGGAGCTCGTGTTGGAGCCCCCAGGGGTTGGGCCCCTGGTGCTGGTGTTGGGGCCCCAGGGATTAGGCCCCTGGAGCTATGGTTCAGGCGCTATGGGGTTGGGTCTCTGGAGCTGGTGGTGGGGCCCCCAGGGTTTGGGCCCCTGGAGCTGTGGTTGGGGCCCCCAGGTGTTAGGCCCCTGGAGCTATGGTTCGGGCGCTCAGAGGTTGGCCCCCTGGAGCTGGTGTTATAGCCCTAGGGGCTGGGCCCCTGGAGCTGGTGTTGGGGCCCCAGGGGTTATGCCCCTGGAGCTATGGTACGGGCGCTCAGGGGTTGGGCCCCTGGAGCTATGGTTCGGGCGCTCAGGGGTTGGGCCCCTGGAGCTGGTGTTGGGTCCCCCAGGGGTTAGGCCCCTGGAGGTATTGTTCGGGTGCTGAGGCGTTGGGCCCTTGGAGCTGGTGTTGGGGCCCCCAGGGGTTAGGCCCCTGGAGCTATGTTTCGGGCGCTCAGGGTTTGGGCCCCTGGAGCTGTTGTTGGGGTCCCAGGGGTTAGGCCCCTGGAGCTATGGTTCGGGCGCTCAGGGGTTGGGCCCCTGGAGCTCGTGTTTGGGCCCCCAGGGGTTGGGCCGCTGGAGCTGGGGTTTTGGCCCCCAGGAGTTAGGGCGCTGGAGCTTTGGTACGGGCGCTCAGGGGTTGGGCCCCTGGAGCTGGTGTTGGGGCCCCCCAGGGGTTGGGCCCTTGGAGCTGGTTTTGGGGCCCCCAGGGATTAGGCTCCTGGAGCTATGATTCGGGCGCTCAGGGGTTGGGCCGTTGGAGCTGGGGTGGGGTCCCCCAGGGGTTAGGCCCCTGCAGCTATGGTTCGAGCACTCAGGGGTTGGACCCCTGGAGCTGGGGCTGGAGCCCCCGGGGGTTATACCCCTGGAGCTATGGTTCGAGAGCTCAGGGGTTGGGCCCCTGGAGCTATAGTTCGGGCGCTCAGGGGTTGGGCCCTTGGAGCTGGTGTTGTGGCCCCGAGGGGTTGGGCCCCTGGAGCTGGGGTTGGGGCCCCCGGGGGTTAGGCCCCTGGAGCTATGGTTCGGGCGCTCAAGGGTTGGGCCCTTGGAGCTGGTGTTGGGGCCCCCAGGGGTTGGGCCCCTGGAGCTGGGGTTGGAGCCCCGGGGGTTAGAAACCTGGAGCTATGGTTCGGGCGCTGCAGGGTTGGGCCCCTGGAGCCTTTGTTGGGGCCCCCTGGGGTTGGGCCCCTGGAGCTGGTGTTGGGGCCCCCAGGGGTTGGACTCCTGGGGCTGGGGTTGGGGCCGCCAGTGGTTAGGCCCCTGGAGCTATGGTTCCGGCGCTCAGGGGTTGGGCCATTGGAGCTGGGGTGGGGTCCCCCAGCGGTCAGGCCCCTGCAGCTATGGTTCGAGCGCTCAGGGTTTGGACCCCTGGAGATGGTGTTGGGGCCCACAGGGGTTAGACCCCTGTAGGTATTGTTCGGGCGCTCAGGGGTTGGGCCCCTGGACCTGGTGTTTGGGCCCCGAGGTTTTAGGCCCCTCGAGCTATGCTTCGGGCGCTCAGGGGTTGGGCCCCTGGAGCTGGGGTCGAGGGCCCCAAGTGTTGGGCCCCTGGAGCTGGGGTTGGGGCCCCCGGGGTTTAGGCCCCTGGAGCTATGGTTCGGGCGCTCACGGGTTTGGCCCTTCGAGCTGGTGTTGGGGCCCCCAGGGGTTGGGCCCCTGGAGGTATTGTTCGGGCGCTCAGGGGTTGGGCCCCTGTAGCTGGTGTTGGGGACCCCAGGGGTTGCGCCACTGGCGCTGGTGTTGGGGCCCCAGGAGTTAGGCCCCTGGAGCTATGGTTCTAGTGCTCAGGGGTTGGGCCCCTGGAGCTGGTGTTGGGGCTCCCAGGGGTTAGGCCCCTGGAGGTATTGTTCGAGCGCTCAGGGGTTGGGCCCCTAAAGCTGGTTTTAGGGCCTCCTCGGGTTGGACCCCTGGAGCTGGTGTTGGGGCCCCAGGGGTTAGGCCCCTGGAGCTATGGTTCGGGCGCTCAGGGGTTGCAACCCTGGAGCTGGTGTTTGGGCCCCCAGGGGTTGGGCCCCTGGAGCTGGGGTTGGGGCCCCCGGGGGTTAGGCCCCTGGAGCTATGGTTCGGGCGCTCAGGGCTTGGGCCACTGGAGCTGGTGTTGGGGCCCCCAGGGGTTGGGCCCCTGGAGCTGGGGTTGGGGCCCCCAGAGGTTAGGCCCCTGGAGCTATGGTTCGGGCGCTCAGGGGTTGGGCCCCTGGAGCTGGTGTTGGGGCCCCCAGGGTTTGGGCCCCTGGAGCTGGGGTTCGGGTGCCCAGGGGTTAGGCCTCTGGAGATATGGTTCGGGCTCTCAGGGGTTGGGCCCCTGGAGCTGGTGTTGATGCCCCGAGGGGTTAGGGCCCTGGAGCTCGTGTTGGGGCCCGAGGCGTTAGGCCCCTAGAGCTATGGTTCGGGCGCTCAGGGGTTGGGCCCCTGGAACTATGGTTCTTGCGCTCAGAGGCTGGGCCCTTGGAGCTGGGGTGGGGGCCCCCAGGGGTTAGGCCCCTGGAGCTATGGTTCGGGCTCTCAGGGGTTGGGCTCCTGGAGTTGGTGTTGGGGTCCGCAGTGGTTGGGCCCCTGGAGCTGTGGTTGGGGCCCCGGGGGTTAGGCCCCTGGAGCAATGTTTCGGGCTCTCAGGGGTTGGGCCCCTGGAGATGGTGTTGGGGCCGTCTGGGGTTGGGCCCATGGACCTGGTGTTGGGGCCCCAGGGGTTAGTCCCCTGCAGCTATGGTTCGGGCGCTCAGGGGTTGGACCCCTGGAGCTAGTCTTGGAGCCCCCGGGGGTTAGACCCCTGGAGCTATGGTTCGGGCGCTGAGAGGTTGGGCCCCTGGAGTTGGTGTTGGGGCCCCTAGGGGTTGAGCCCCTGGAGCTGGTGTTGGGGCCCCAGGGGTTAGGCCCCTGGAGCTATGGTTTGGGCGCTCAAGGGTTTTGCCCCTGGAGCTGGCGTTGGGGCTCCCAGGCGTTGGGCTCCTGGGGTTGGGGTTGGGTCCCCCAGGGGTTAGGCCCCTGGAGCTATTGTTCCAGCGCTCAGGGGTTGGGCCGTTGGAGCTGGGGTGGGGTCCCCCAGAGGTTAGGCCCCTGGAGTTATAGTTCGGGCGCTCAGGGGTTGGGCCCCTGGAGCTGGTGTTGGGGCCCCGAGGTTTTAGGCCCCTCGAGCTATGCTTCGGGCGCTCAGGGGTTGGGCCCCTGGACTGGTGTTGGGGCCCCCAGGGGCTGGGCCCCTGGAGCTGGTCTTCGGGCCCCAGGGCTTAGGCCCCTGGAGCTATGGTTCGGGCATTCAGGGGTTGGGCCCCTGGAGCTGGTGTTGGGGCCCCCAGGGGTTGGGCCCCTGGCGCTGGTATTGGGGCCCCAGGAGTTAGGCCCCTGGAGCTATGGTTCGGGCACTCAGGTTTTGGGCCCTTGGAGCTGGGGTGGGGGCCCCCAGGGGTTAGGCCACTGTAGGTATGGTTCGAGTCCTCAGGGGTTGGGCCCCTGGAGCTGGTGTTGGGGCCCCCAGGGGTTAGGCCCCTGGAGGTATTGTTCGAGCGCTCAGGGGTTGGGCCCCTGGAGCTGGTGTTGGGGCCCCCAGGGGTTGGGCCCCTGGAGCTGGGGTTGGGGCCCCCGGGGGTTAGGCCCCTGGAGCTATGTTTCGGGCGCTCAGGGTTTGGGCCCCTGGAGCTGGTGTTGGGGCCCCCAGGGGTTCAGCCCCTGGAGCTGGGGTTGGGTCCCCCAGGGGTTAGGCCCCTGAAGCTATGGTTCGGGCGCTCAGGGGTTGGGCCCCTGGAGCTGGTGTTGGGGCCCGCAGGGGTTTGGCCCCTGGATCTTTGGTTCGGGCGCTCAGGGGTTGGGCCCTTGGAGCTGGTGTTGAGGCCCCCAGGGATTAGGCCCCTGGAGTCTTTGTTGGGGCCCCCAGTGGTTGGGCCCCTGGAGCTGGTGTTGGGGCCCCTGGGGTTAGGCCCCTGGAGCTATTGTTTGGGCGCTCAGGGGTTGGGCCCTTGGAGCTGGGGTGGGGGCCCCCAGGGGTTAGGCCCCTGGAGCTATGGTTCGGGCGCTCAGGGGTTGGGCCCTTGGAGCTGGTGTTGAGGCCCCCAGGGATTAGGCCCCTGGAGTTGGTGTTGCGGCCCCTGGGGTTAGGCCCCTGGAGCTATGGTTTGGGCGCTCAGGGGTTGGGCCCCTGGAGCTGGTGTTGGGTCCCCCAGGGGTTGGGCTCCTATGGCTGGGGTTGGGGCCCCTAGGGGTGAGGCCCCTGGAGCTATGATTCCGGCGCTCAGGGGTTGGGCCGTTGGAGATGGGGTGGGGGCCCCCAGGGGTTAGGCCCATGCAGCTATGGTTCGGGCGCTCAGGGGTTGGACCTCTGGAGCTGGTGTTGGGGCGCCCAGGGGTTAGGCCCCTGGAGCTATGGTTCGGGCGCTCAGGGTTTGGGCCCCTGGAGCTGGTGTTGGGGCCCCCAGGGGTTGGGCCCCTGGAGCTGGTGTTGGGGCCCCAGGGATTAGGCCCCTGGAGCTATGGTTCAGGCCCTCAGGGGTTGGGCCCCTGGAGCGATGGTTCGGGCACTCAGGGGTTGGGCCCCTGGAGCTATAGTTCGGGCGCTCAGGGGTTGGGCCCCTGGAGCTGGGGTCGAGGGCCCCAGGGGTTGGGCTCCTGGAGCTGGGTTTGGGCCCCCCGAGGGTTAGGCCCCTGGAGCTATGGTTCGGGCGTTCAGGGGTTGGGCCCTTGGAGCTGGAGTTGGGGCCCCTCGGGGGTTAGACCCCTGGAGCTATGCTTCGGGCGCTGAGGGGTTGGGCCCCTGGAGCTGGTGTTGGGGCCCCCAGGGGTTGGGCCCCTGGAGCTGGTGTTGGGGCCCCAGGGGTTAGGCCCCTGGAGCTATGGTTCGGGCGCTCAAGGGTTGGGCCCCAGGAGCTGGTGTTGGGGCCCCCAGGGGTTGGGCTCCTGGGGCTGGGTTTTGGGCCCCCAGGGGTTAGGCCCCTGGAGCTATTGTTCCTGCGCTCAGAGGTTGGGCCGTTGGAGCTGGGGTGGGGTCCCCCAGAGGTTAGGCCCCTGCAGCTATGGTTCGGGCGCTCAGGGGTTGGACTCCTGGAGCTGGTGTTGGGGCCCACAGGGGTTAGGCCCCTTGAGGTACTGTTCAGGCGCTCAGGGGTTGGGCCCCTATAGCTGGTGTTGGGGCCCACAGGGGTTAGACCCCTGGAGGTATTTTTCGAGCGCTCAGGGGTTGGGCCCCTGGATCTGGTGTTTGGGCCCCGAGGTTTTAGTCCCCTCGAGCTATGCTTCGGGCGCTCAGGGGCTGGGCCCCTGGAGCTGGTCTTGGGGCCCCATGGGTTAGGCCCCTGGAGCTATGGTTCGGACGCTCAGGGGTTGGACCCCTGGAACTGGTGTTGGGGCCCAAAGGGGTTAGGCCCCTGGAGGTATTGTTCGGGCGCTCAGGGGTTGGGCCCCTGGACTGGTGATGGGGCCCCAGGGGCTGGGCCTCTGGAGCTGGTCTTGGGGCCTCAGGGGTTAGGCCCCTGGAGCTATGGTTCGGGCGTTCAGGGGTTGGGCCCCTGTAGCTGGTGTTGGGGCCCTCAGGGGTTGGGCCACTGGCGCTGGTGTTGGGGCCACAGGAGTTTGGCCCCTGGAGCTATGGTTCGGGCGCTCAGGTTTTGGGCCCTTGTAGTTGGGGTGGGGGCCCCCAGGGGTTAGGCCCCTGTAGCTATGTTTCTAGTGCTCGGGGTTGGGCCCCTGGAGCTGGTGTTGGGGCCCCCAGGGGTTAGGCCCCTGGAGGTATTTTTCGAGCGCTCAGGGGTTGGGCCCCTAAAGCTGGTTTTAGGGCCCCCACGAGTTGGACCCCTGGAGCTGGTGTTGGGGCCCCAGGGGTTAGGCCCCTGGAGCTATGGTTCGGACGCTCAGGGGTTGCAACCCTGGAGCTGGTGTTGGGGCCCCCAGGGGTTGGGCCCCTGGAGCTGGGGTTGGGGCCCCCGGGGGTTAGGCCCCTGGAGCTATGGTTCGGGCTCTCAGGGGTTGGGCCCTTGGAGCTGGTGTTGGGGCCCCCAGGGGTTGGGCCCCTGGAGCTGGGGTTGGGGCCTCCAGAGGTTAGGTCCCTGTAGCTATGGTTCGGGCGCTCAGGGGTTGGGCCCCTGGAGCTGGTGTTGGGGCCCCCAGGGGTTGGGCCCCTGGAGCTGTGGTTCGGGTGCCCAGGGGTTAGGCCCCTGGAGATATGGTTCAGGCTCTCAGGGGTTGGGCCCCTGGAGCTGGTGTTGGGGCCCCGAGGGGTTAGGGCCCTGGAGCTCGTGTTGGGGCCCGAGGCGTTAGGCCCCTGGTGCTATGGTTCGGGCGCTCAGGGGTTGGGCCCCTGGAGCTATGGTTCGGGCGCACAGAGGTTGGGCCCTTGGAGCTGGGGTGGGGGCCCCCAGGGGTTAGGCCCCTGGAGCTATGGTTCGGGCTCTCAGGGGTTGGGCTCCTGGAGTTCGTGTTGGGGTCCGCAGGGGTTGGGCCCCTGAAGCTGTGGTTGGAGCCCACGGGGGTTATACCCCTGGAGCTATGGTTCGGGCGCTCAGCGGTTGGCCCCCTGGAGCTGGTGTTGGAGCCCTAGGGGCTGGGCCCCTGGAGCTCGTGTTGGGGCCCCAGGGGTTATGCCCCTGGAGCTATGGTACGGGCGCTCAGGGGTTGGGCCCCTGGGGTTATGGTTCGGGCGCTCAGGGGTTGGGCCCCTGGAGCTGGGGTCGAGGGCCCCAGGGGTTGGGCCCCTGAAGCTTGGGTTGGGGCCCCCGGGGGTTAAACCCCTGGAGCCATGGTTCGGGCACTCAGGGGTTGGGCCCTTGGAGCTGGGGTGGGGGCCCCCAGGGGTTAGGCCCCTGGAGGTATTTTTCGGGTGCTCAGGCGTTGGGCCCTTGGAGCTTGTGTTGGGGCCCCCAGGGGTTAGTCCCCTGGAGCTATGTTTCGGGCGCTCAGGGTTTGGGCCCCTGGAGCTGGTGTTGGGGCCCCTGAGCTAAAGTCACCCCCTGCTCTCCCATCGCCCACACAGACAGTCCCCACTCCATCACAGTAATGCCCAGAGCATTTCACGCATGGAGCAACAGTAACACTGTGTTGCTATGCAGGGTAATGCCCAGAGCATTTGCTGCATGCAGCAAGAGTGACTCCGTGTGGCCACATAGGGTAATGCACAGAGCATTTCCCCACATGGAGGAACAGTGACACCATGCAGCCACACAGGGTAATACACAGAGCATTTCCTGCATGGGGCTATGGTTCGGGAGCTCTGGGGTTGGGCCCCTGGAGCTGGTGTTGGGGCCCCAGGGGTTAGGCCCCTGGCGCTATGGTTCGAGCGCTCAGGGGTTGGGCCCTTGGAGCTGGGGTGTGGGCCCCCAGTGGTTAGGCCCCTGGAGCTATGGTTCGGGCACTCAGGGGTAGGGCCCGAGGAGCTGGTGTTGGGGCCCCCAGGGGTTAGGCCCCTATAGGTATTTTTCGGGCGCTCAGGGGTTGAGTCCTTGGAGCTGGTGTTGGGCCCCCAGGGATTAGGCCCCTGGAGCTGTTGTTGGGGCCCCAGGGGTTAAGCCCCTGGAGCTATGGTTCGGGCGCTCAGGGGTTGGGCCCCTGGAGCTCGTGTTTGGGCCCCCAGGGGTTGGGCCGCTGGAGCTGGGGTTTTGGCCCCCAGGAGTTAGGCCGCTGGAGCTTTGGTACGGGCGCTCAGGGGTTTGGCCCCTGGAGCTGGGGTCGAGGGCCCCAGGGGTTGGGCCCTTGGAGCTGGTTTTGTTGCTCCCAGGGATTAGGCTCCTGGAGCTATGATTCGGGCGCTCAGGGGTTGGGCCCCTGGAGCTGGTGTTAGGGCCCCCAGGGGTTGGACCCCTGGAGCTGGTGTTGGGGCCCCAAGGGGTTAGGCCCCTAGAGCTATGGTTCGGGCGCTCAGGGGTTGGGCCCCTGGAGCGATGGTTCGGGCGCTCAGGGGTTGGGCCCCTGGAGCTGGTGTTGGGGCCCACAGGGGTTAGGCCCCTGGAGGTATTGTTCGGGCGCTCAGGGGTTGGGCCCCTATAGCTGGTGTTGGGGCTCCGAGGGGTTAGGCCCCTCGAGCTATGCTTCGGGCGCTCAGGGGTTGGGCCCCTGGACTGGTGTTCGGACCCCCAGGGGCTGGGCTCCTGGAGCTGGTGTTGGGGCCCCAGGGGTTAGGCCCCTGGAACTATGGTTCGGGCGCTCAGGGGTTGGGCCCCTGGAGCTGGTGTTGGGGCTGTCAGGGGTTGGGCCCCTGGAGCTATGTTTCGGACACTCAGGGGTTGGGCCCCTGGAGCTGGTGTTGGGGCCGTCTGGGGTTGGGCCCGTGGAATTGGGTTTGGGGCCCCCAGGGGTTAGGCCTCTGGAGCTATGGTTCGGGCGCTCAGGGGTTGGGCCCCTGGAGCTGGTGTTGGGGCTCCCAGGGGTTGGGCCCGTGGAGCTGGTGTTGGGGCCCCAGGGGTTAGGCCCCTGGGGCTATGGTTCGAGCGCTCAGGGGTTGGGCCCTTGGAGCTGGGGTGGGGGCCCCTAGTGGTTAGAACCCTGGAGCTATGGTTCGGGCACTCAGGGGTAGGGCCCGATGAGATGGTGTTGGGGCACCCAGGGATTAGGCCCCTGGAGGTATTGTTCGGGCGCTCAGGGTTTGGGCCTCTGAAGCTGGGGTCGAGGGCCCCAGGGGTTGGGCCCCTGGAGCTGGGGTGGGGGCCCCCAGGGTTTAGACCCCTGGAGCTATGGTTCGGGCGCTCAGGGGTTGGGCCCCTGGAGCTGGTGTTGGGTCCCCCAGGGGTTAGGCCCCTGGAGGTATCGTTCTGACGCTCAGGGGTTGGGCCCTTGGAGCTGGTTTTGGGGTCCCCAGGGATTAGGCCCCTGGAGCTATTGTTCGGGCGCTCAGGGGTTGGGCCCCTGGAGCTGGTGTTATGGTCCCGAGGGGTTGGACCCCTGGAGCTGGTGTTGGGGCCCCAGGGGTTAGGACCCTGTAGCTATGGTTCGGGCGCTCAGGGGTTGGGCCCCTGGAGCTGGTGTTGGGGACCCCAGGGTTTGGGCCCCTTGAGCTGGTGTTGGGGCCCCAGGGTTTAGGCCCCTGGAGCTATGGTTCGGGCGCTCAGGGGTTGGGCCCCTTGAGCTATGGTTCGGGCGCTCTGGGGTTGGGCCACTGGAGCTGGGGTCGAGGGCTCCAGGGGTTTGGCCCATGGACCTGGGGTTGGGGCCCCCAGGGGTTAGGCCCCTGGATCTATGGTTCGGGCGGTCAGGGGTTGGGCCCCTGGAGCTGGTGTTGGGGCCCCCAGGGGTTGGGCCCCTGGAGCTGGTGTTGGGGCCCCAGGGATTAGGCCCCTGGAGCTATGGTTCAGGCGCTCAGGGGTTGGGCCCCTGGAGCGATGGTTCGGGCGCTCAGGGGTTGGGCCCCTGGAGCTGGTGTTGAGGCCCCCAGGGGTTGGGCTCCTGGGCCTGTTGTTGGGGCCCCCAGGGGTTAGGCCCCTGGAGCTATGGTTCGGGCGCTCAGGGGTTGGGCCGTTGGAGCTGGGGTGGGAGCCCCCAGGGGTTAGGCCCGTGCAGCTATGGTTCGGGCACTCAGGGGTTGGACCCCTGGAGCTGGGGCTGGAGCCCCCAGGGGTTATACCCCTGGAGCTATGGTTCGGGAGTTCAGGGGTTGGGCCCCTGGAGCTATAGTTCGGGCGCTCAGGGGTTGGGCCCCTGGAGCTGGGGTCGAGGGCCCCAAGGGTTGGGCCCCTGGAGCTGGGGTTGGGGCCCCCGGGGGTTAGGCCCCGGGAGCTATGGTTCGGGCGCTCAAGGGTTGGGCCCTTGGAGCTGGTGTTGGGGCCCCCAGGGGTTGGGCCCCTGGAGCTGGGGTTGGAGCCCCCGGGGGTTAGACACCTGGAGCTATGGTTCGGGCGCTGCGAGGTTGGGCCCCTGGATCCTTTGTTGGGGCCCCCAGGGGTTGGGCCCCTGGAGCTGGTGTTGGGGCCCCAGGGGTTATGCCCCTGGAGCTATGCTTCGGGCGCTCAGGGGTTGGGCCCCTGGAGCTGGTGTTGGGGCCCCCAGGGGTTGGGCTCCTGGGGCTTGGGTTGGGGCTGCCAGGGGTTAGGACCCTGGAGCTATGGTTCCGGCGCTCAGGGGTTGGGCCGTTGGAGCTGGGGTGGGGTCCCCCAGCGGTTAGGCCCCTGCATCTATGGTTCGGGCGCTCAGGGGTTGGGCCCCTGGACCTGGTATTTGGGCCCCGAGGTTTTAGGCCCCTCGAGCTATGCTTCGGGCGCTCAGGGGCTGGGCCCCTGGAGCTGTTCTTGGGGCCCCATGGGTTAGGCCCCTGGAGCTATGGTTCGGGCGCTCAGGTTTTTGGCCCTTGGAGTTGGGGTGGGGGCCCCCAGGGGTTAGGCCCCTGTAGCTATGGTTCTAGTGCTCATGGGTTGGGGCCCTGGAGCTGGTGTTGGGGCCCCCAGGGGTTAGGCCCCTGGAGGTATTGTTCGAGCGCTTAGGGGTTGGGCCCCTGAACCTGGTTTTAGGGCCCCCACGGGTTGGACCCCTGGACCTGGTGTTGGGGCCCCAGGGGTTAGGCCCCTGCAGCTATGGTTCGGTCGCTCAGGGGTTGCAACCCTGGAGCTGGTGTTGGGGCCCCCAGGGTTTGGGCCCCTAGAGCTGGGGTTGGGGCTCCCGGGGGATAGGCCCCTGGAGCTATGGTTCGGGCGCTCAGGGGTTGGGCCCCTGGAGCTGGTGTTGGGGCCCCCAGAGGTTGGGCCCCTGGAGCTGGGGTTGGGGCCCCCAGGGGTTGGGCCCCTGGAGCTGGGGTTCGGGTCCCCAGGGGTGAGGCCCCTGGAGATATGGTTCGGGCTCTCAGGGGTTGGGCCCCTGGAGCTGGTGTTGGGGCCCCGAGTGGTTAGGGCCCTGGAGCTGGTGTTGGGGCCCGAGGGGTTAGGCCCCTGGAGCTATGGTTCAGGCACTCAGGGGTTGGGCCCCTGGAGCTATGGTTCGGGCGCTCAGAGGTTGGGCCCTTGGAGCTGGGGTGGGGGCCCCCAGGGGTTTGTCCCTGGAGCTATGGTTCGGGCTCTCAGGGGTTGGTCTCCTGGAGTTGGTGTTGGGGTCCGCAGGGGTTGGGCCCCTGGAGCTGTGGTTGGGGCCCCGGGGGTTAGGCCCCTGGAGCTATGGTTCGGGCGCTCAGGGGTTGGGATCCTTGAGCTGGTGTTGGGGCCCCCAGAGGTTCGGCCCCTGGAGCTCGGGTTGGAGCCCACGGGGGTTATACCCCTGGAGCTATGGTTCGGGTGCTGAGGGGTTGGGCCCCTGTAGCCTTTGTTGGGGCCCCCAGGGGTTGGGCACCTGGAGCTGGTGTTGGGGCCCCCAGGGGTTAGGCCTCTGGAGCTATGGTTCGGGCGCTCAGGGCTTGGGCCCCTGGAGCTGGTGTTGGGGCTTCCAGGGGTTGGGCCCGTGGACCTGGTGTTGGGGCCCCAGGGGTTAGGCCCCTGGCGCTATGGTTCGGGCGCTCAGGTGTTGGGCCCTTGGATCTGGGGTGGGAGCCCCCAGTGGTTAGGCCCCTGGAGCTTGGGTTCGGGCACTCAGGGGTAGGGCCCGAGGAGCTGGTGTTGGGACCCCCAGGGATTAGGCCCCTGGAGGTATTGTTCGGGCGCTCAGGGTTTGGGTCCTTGGTGCTGGTGTTAGGCCCCCAGGGATTAGGCCCCTGGAGCTATGGTTCGGGCGCTCATGGGTTGGGACCCTGGAGCTCGTGTTGGAGCCCCCAGGGGTTGGGCCCCTGGAGCTGGTGTTGGGGCCCCAGGGATTAGGCCCCTGGAGCTATGGTTCAGGCGCTATGGGGTTGGGCCCCTGGAGCTGGTGGTGGGGCCCCCAGGGTTTGGGCCCCTGCAGCTGTGGTTGGGGCCCCCAGGTGTTAGGCCCCTGGAGCCTTGGTTCGGGCGCTCAGCGGTTGGGCCCCTGGATCTGGTGTTGGAGCCCCAGGGCTGGGCCCCTGGAGCTGTTGTTGGGGCCCCAGGGGTTATGCCCCTGGAGCTATGGTACGGGCGCTCAGGGGTTGGGCCCCTGGGGCTATGGTTCGGGCGCTCAGGGGTTGGGCCTTTGGAGTTGGGGTCGACGGCCCTAGGGGTTGGGTCCCTGGAGCTGGGGTTGGGGCCCCCGGGGGTTAAACCCCTGGAGCTATGGTTCGGGCGCTCAGGGGTTGGGCCCTTGGAGCTGGGGTGGGGGCCCCCAGGGGTTAGGCCCCTGGAGCTATGGTTTGGGCGCTCAGGGGTTGGGCCCCTGGAGCTGGTGTTGGGTCCCCCAGGGGTTAGGCCCCTGGAGGTATTGTTCGGGTGCTGAGGCGTTGGGCCCTTGGAGCTGGTGTTGGGGCCCCCAGGGGTTAGGCCCCTGGAGCTATGTTTCGGGCGCTCAGGGTTTGGGCCCCTGGAGCTGGTGTTGGGGCCCCGGAGCTAAAGTCACCCCCTGCTCTCCCATCCCCCACACAGACAGTCCCCACTCCATCACAGTAATTCCCAGAGCATTTCACGCATGGAGCAACAGTAACACTGTGTTGCTATGCAGGGTAATGCCCATAGCATTTGCTGCATGGAGCAAGAGTGACTCTGTGTGGCCACATAGGGTAATGCACAGAGCATTTCCCCGCATGGAGCAACAGTGACACCATGTAGCCACACAGGGTAATACACAGAGCATTTCCCCGCATGGAGCAACAGTGACACCTTGTGGTCACGCAGGGTTATGCACAGAGCATTTCCTGCATGGAGCTATGGTTCGGGATCTCTGGGGTTGGGCCCCTGGATCTGGTGTTGGGGCACCAGGGGTTAGGCCCCTGGCGCTATGGTTCGGGCGCTCAGGGGTTGGTCCCTTGGAGCTGGGGTGGGGGCCCCCAGTGGTTAGGCCCCTGCAGCTATGGTTCGGGCACTCAGGGGTAGGGCCCGAGGAGCTGGTGTTGGGGTCCCCAGGGGTTAGGACCCTGGAGGTATTTTTCAGGCGCTCAGGGGTTGGGTCCTTGGAGCTGGTGTTGGGCCCCCAGGGTTTAGGCCCCTAGAGCTATGGTTCAGGCGCTCAGGGGTTGGGACCCTGGAGCTGGTGTTGGGGCCCCAGGGATTAGGCCCCTGGAGCTATGGTTCGGGCGCTCTGTGGTTGGGACCCTGGAGCTGGTGTTGGGGCCCCCAGGGGTTAGGCCCCTGGAGCTATGGTTCGGGCGCTCAGGGATTGGGCCCCTGGAGCTCGTGTTGGGGCCCCCAGGGGTTGGGCCGCTGGAGCTGGGGTTTGGGCCCCCAGGGGTTGGCCCCTGGAGCTGTGGTACGGGCGCTCATGGGTTGAGCCCCTGGAGCTGGGGTCGAGAGCCCCAGGGGTTGGGCCCTTGGAGCTGGTTTTGGGGCCCCCAGGGATTAGGCTCCTGGAACTATGGTTCGGGCGCTCAGGGGTTGGGCCCCTGGAGCTGGTGTTAGGGCCCCCAGGGGTTGGACCCCTGGAGCTGGTGTTGGGGCCCCAGGGGTTACACTCCTGGAGCTATGGTTCGGGCGCTCTGGGGTTGGGCCCCTGGAGCGATGGTTCGGGCGCTCAGGGGTTGGGCCCCTGGAGGTTGGGGCCCTGAGGGGTTGGGCTCCTGGGGCTGGGGTTGTGGCCCCCAGGGGTTAGGCCCCTGGAGCTATGGTTCCGGCGCTCAGGTTTTGGGCCGTTGGAGCTTGGGTGGGGGCCCCCAGGTTTTAGGCCCCTGGAGGTATTGTTCTGCCGCTCAGGCGTTGGGCCCTTGGAGCTCGTGTTGGGGCTCCCAGGGGTTAGGCCCCTGGAGCTCTGTTTCGGGCGCTCAGGGGTTGGGCCCCTGGAGCTGGTGTTTGGGCCCCGAGGTTTTAGGCCCCTCGAGCTATGCTTCGGGCACTCAGGGGCTGGGCCCCTGGACTGGTGTTGGGGCACCCAGTGGCTGGGCCCCTGGAGCTGTTCTTGGGGCCCCATGGGTTAGGCCCCTGGAGCTATGGTTCGGGCGCTCAGGTTTTTGGCCCTTGGAGTTGGGGTGGGGGCCCCCAGGGGTCAGGCCCCTGTAGCTATGGTTCTAGTGCTCAGGGGTTGGGCCCCTGGAGCTGGTGTTGGGGCCCCCAGGGGTTAGGCCCCTGAAGGTATTGTTCGAGCGCTTAGGGGTTGGGCCCCTGAAGCTGGTTTTAGGGCCCCCACGGGTTGGACCCCTGGAGCTGGTGTTGGGGCCCCAGGGGTTAGGCCGCTGCAGCTATGGTTCGGTCGCTCAGGGGTTGCAACCCTGGAGCTGGTGTTGGGGCCCCCAGGGTTTGGGCCCCTGGAGCTGGGGTTGGGGCTCCCGGGGGTTAGGCCCCTGGAGCTATGGTTCGGGCGCTCAGGGGTTGGGCCCCTGCAGCTGGTGTTGGGGCCCCCAGGGGTTGGGCCCCTGGAGCTGGGGTTCGAGTCCCCAGGGGTGAGGCCCCTGGAGATATGGTTCGGGCTCTCAGGGGTTGGGCCCCTGGAGCTGGTGTTGGGGCCCCGAGTGGTTAGGGCCCTGGAGCTGGTGTTGGGGCCCGAGGGGTTAGGCCCCTGGAGCTATGGTTCAGGCGCTCAGGGGTTGGGCCCCTGGAGCTATGGTTCGGGCGCTCAGAGGTTGGGCCCTTGGAGCTGGGGTGGGGGCCCCCAGGGGTTAGGCCCCTGGAGCTATGGTTCGGGCTCTCAGGGGTTGGGCTCCTGGAGTTGGTGTTGGGGTCCGCAGGGGTTGGGCCCCTGGAGCTGTGGTTGGGGCCCCGGGGGTTAGGCCCCTGGAGCTATGGTTCGGGAGCTCAGGGGTTGGGATCCTTGAGCTGGTGTTGGGGCCCCCAGGGGTTCGGCCCCTGGAGCTCGGGTTGGAGCCCACGGGGGTTATACCCCTGGAGCTATGGTTCGGGCGCTGAGGGGTTGGGCCCCTGTAGCCTTTGCTGGGGCCCCCAGGGGTTGGGCACCTAGAGCTGGTGTTGGGGCCCCCAGGGGTTAGGTCTCTAGAGCTATGGTTCGGGCGCTCAGGGCTTGGGCCCCTGGAGCTGGTGTTGGGGCTCCCAGGGGTTGGGCCCGTGGACCTGGTGTTGGGGCCCCAGGGGTTAGGCCCCTGGCGCTATGGTTCGGGCGCTCAGGGGTTGGGCCCTTGGATCTGGGGTGGGGGCCCCCAGTGGTTAGGCCCCTGGAGCTAGGGTTCGGGCACTCAGGGGTAGGGCCCGAGGAGCTGGTGTTGGTACCCCCAGGGATTAGGTCCCTGGAGGTATTGTTCGGGCGCTCAGGGTTTGGGTCCTTGGAGCTGGTGTTAGGCCTCCAGGGATTAGGCCCCTGGAGCTATGGTTCGGGCGCTCAGGGGTTGGGACCCTGGAGCTCGTGTTGGAGCCCCCAGGGGTTGGGCCCCTGGAGCTGGTGTTGGGGCCCCAGGGATTAGGCCCCTGGAGCTATGGTTCAGGCGCTATTGGGTTGGGCCCCTGGAGCTGGTGGTGGGGCCCCGAGGGTTTGGGCCCCTGCAGCTGTGGTTGGGGCCCCCAGGTGTTAGGCCCCTGGAGCTGTGGTTCGGGCGCTCAGGGGTTGGGCCCCTGGATCTGGTGTTGGAGCCCCAAGGGCTGGGCCCCTGGAGCTGTTGTTGGGGCCCCAGGGGTTATGCCCCTGGGGCTATGGTTCGGGCGCTCAGGGCTTGGGCTCCTGGAGCTGGGGTCGACGGCCCCAGGGGTTGGGCCCCTGGAGCTGGGGTTGGGGCCCCCGGGGGTTAAACCCCTGGAGCTATGGTTCGGGCGCTCAGGGGTTGGGCCCTTGGAGCTGGGGTGGGGGCCCCCAGGGGTTAGGCCCCTGGAGCTATGGTTCGGGCGCTCAGGGGTTGGGCCCCTGGAGCTGGTGTTGGGTCCCCCAGGGGTTAGGCTCCTGGAGGTATTGTTCGGGTGCTCAGGCGTTGGGGCCTTGGAGCTGGTGTTGGGGCCCCCAGGGGTTAGGCCCCTGGAGCTATGTTTCGGGCGCTCAGGGTTTGGGCCCCTGGAGCTGGTGTTGGAGCCCCTGAGCTAAAGTCACCCCCTGCTCTCCCAACCCCCACACAGACAGTCCCCACTCCATCACAGTAATTCCAAGAGCATTTCACGCATGGAGCAAGAGTAACACTGTGTTGCTATGCAGGGTAATGCCCAGAGCATTTGCTGCATGGAGCAAGAGTGACTCCGTGTGGCCACATAGGGTAATGCACAGAGCATTTCCCCGCATGGAGCAACAGTGACACCATGTAGCCACACAGGGTAATACACAGAGCATTTCCCCGCATGGAGCAACAGTGACACCTTGTGGTCACGCAGGGTAATGCACAGAGCATTTCCTGCATGGAGCTATGGTTCGGGAGCTCTGGGGTTGGGCCCCTGGAGCTGGTGTTGGGGCTCCCAGGGGTTGGGCCCGTGGAGCTGGTGTTGGGGCCCCAGGGGTTAGACCCCTGGCGCTATGGTTCGGTCGCTCAGGGGTTGGGCCCTTGGAGCTGGGGTGGGGACCCCCAGTGGTTAGGCCCCTGGAGCTATGGTTAGGGCACTCAGGGGTAGGGCCCGAGGAACTGGTGTTGGGGCCCCCAGGGGTTAGGCCCCTGGAGGTATTTTTCGGGCGCTCAGGGGTTGGGTCCTTGGAGCTGGTGTTGGGCCCCCAGGGATTAGGCCCCTGGAGCTATGGTTCGGGCGCTCTGTGGTTGGGACCCTGGAGCTGGTGTTGGGGCCCCCCGGGGGTTGGGCTCCTGGTGCTGGTGTTGGGGCCCCAGGGGTTAGGCCCCTGGAGCTATGGTTCGGGCTCTCAGGGGTTGGGCCCCTGGAGCTCGTGTTGGGGCCCCCAGGGGTTGGGCTGCTGGAGCTGGGGTTTGGGCCCCCATTGGTTGGCCCCTGGAGCTGTGGTACGGGCGCTCAGGGGTTGGGCCCCTGGAGCTGGGGTCGAGGGCCCCAGGGGTTGGGCCCTTGGAGCTGGTTTTGGGGCCCCCAGTTATTAGGCTCCTGGAGCTATGGTTCGGGCGCTCAGGGGTTGGGCCCCTGGAGCGATGGTTCGGGCGCTCAGGGGTTGGGCCCCTGGAGGTTGGGGCCCTGAGGGGTTGGGCTCCTGGGGCTGGGGTTGTGGCCCCCAGGGGTTAGGCCCCTGGAGCTATGGTTCCGGCGCTCAGGATTTGGGCCGTTGGAGCTTGGGTGGGGGCCCCCAGGGTTAGGCCCCTGGAGGTATTGTTCTTGCGCTCAGGGGTTGGGCCCTTGGAGCTGGTGTTGGGGCCCCCAGGGGTTAGGCCCCTGGAGCTATGTTTCGGGCGCTCAGGTGTTGGGCCCCTGGAGCTGGTGTTGGGGCCCCTGAGCTAAAGTCACCCCCTGCTCTCCCATCCCCTACACAGACAGTCCCCACTCCATCACAGTAATGCCCAGAGCATTTCACGCATGGAGCAACAGTAACTCTGTGTTGCTATGCAGGGTAATGCCCAGAGCATTTGCTGCATGGAGCAAGAGTGACACCGTGTGGCCACATAGGGTAATGCACAGAGCATTTCCCCTCATTGAGCAACAGTGACACCATGTAGCCACACAGGGTAATACACAGAGCATTTCCCCGCATGGAGCAACAGTGACACCTTGTGGTCACGCAGGGTATTGCACAGAGTATTTCCTGCATGGAGCTATGGTTCGGGATCTCTGGGGTTGGGCCCCTGGAGCTGGTGTTGGGGCCCCAGGGGTTAGGCCCCTGGAGCTATGGTTCGGGCACTCAGGGGTAGGGCCCGAGCAGCTGGTGTTGGGGCCCCCAGGGGTTAGGACCCTGGAGGTATTTTTCGGGCGCTCAGGGGTTGGGTCCTTGGAGCTGGTGTTGGGCCCCCAGGGTTTAGGCCCCTAGAGCTATGGTTCGGGCGCTCAGGGGTTGGGACCCTGGAGCTGGTGTTGGGGCCCCAGGGATTAGGCCCCTTGAGCTATGGTTCTGGCGCTGAGGGGTTGGGCCCCTGGAGCTGGTGTTGGAGCCCCCAGGGGTTGGGCCCCTGGAGCTATGGGTAGGGCGCTCTGGGGTTGGGCCCCTGGAGCTGGTGTTGGGGCCCCCAGGGGTTGGGCTCCTGGAGCTGTTCTTGGGGCCCCAGGGGTTAGGCCCCTGGAGCTATGGTTCAGGTGTTGGGCCCCTGGAGCTCGTGTTGGGGCCCACAGGGGTTGGGCCGCTGTACCTGGGGTTTCGGCCCCCAGGAGTTAGGCCGCTGGAGCTGTGGTACGGGCGCTCAGGGGTTGGGCCCCTGGAGCTCGGGTCGAGGGCCCCAGGGGTTGGGCCCTTGGAGCTGGTTTTGGGGCCCCCAGGGGTTAGGCCCCTGGAGCTATGGTTCGGGCGCTCAGGGGTTGGGCCCCTGGAGCGATGGTTCGGGCGCTCAGGGGTTGGGCCCCTGGAGCTGGTGTTGGGGTCAGGCCCCTGGAGCTACTGTTCGGGCGCTCAGGGGTTGGGCCCCTGGAGCTATGGTTCGGGTGCTCAGGGGTTGGGCCCTTGGAGCTGTGGTGGGGGCCCCCAGGGGTTAGGCCCCTGGAGCTATGGTTCGGGCGCTCAGGGGTTTGGCCCTTGGAGCTGGTGTTGAGGCCCCCAGGGATTAGGCCCCTGGAGTCTTTGTTGGGGCCCCCAGGGGTTGGGCCCCTGGAGCTGGTGTTGGGGCCCCTGGGGTTAGGCCCCTGGAGCTATATTTGGGCGCTCAGGGGTTGGGCCCTTGGAGCTGGTGTTGGGGCCCCCAGGGGTTGGGCCCCTGGAGATGGAGTTGGGGCCACTAGGGGTTAGGCCCCTGGAGCTATGGTTCGGGCGCTCAGGGGTTGGGCCCCTGGAGCTGGTGTTGGGACCCCCTGGGGTTGAGCCCCTGGAGTTGGTGTTGGGGCCCCCAGGGTTTGGGCCCCTGGAGCTGGGGTTCGGGCCCCTAGGGGTTGGGCCTCTGGAGCTATGGTTCGGGCGCTCAGGGGTTGGGCCCCTGGAGCTATGGTTCGGGCGCTCAGGGGTTGGGCCCCTGGAGCTGGTGGTGGGGCCCCCAGGGTTTGGGCCCCTGGAGCTGTGGTTGGTGCCCCCAGGGGTTAGACCCCTGGAGCTATGGTTCGGGTGCTCAGGGGTTGGGTCCCTGGAGCTGGTGTTGGGGCCCCATGGGCTGGGCCCCTGGAGCCAGTGTTGGGGCCCAAGGGGTTAGGCCCCTGGAGCTATGGTTCGGGCGCTCAGGGGTTGGGCCCCTGGGGCTATAGTTCGGGCGCTCAGGGGTTGGGCCCCTGGAGCTGGGGTCGAGGGCCCCAGGGGTTGGGCCCCAGGAGCTGGGGTTGGGGCCCCCGGGTGTTAGGCCCCTGGAGCTATGGTTCGGGCGCTCAGGGGTTGGGCCCTTGGAGCTGGGGTGGGGGCCCCCAGAGATTAGGCCCCTGGAGCTATGGTTCGGGCGCTCAGGGGTTGGGCCCCTGGAGCTGGTGTTGGTCCCCCAGGGGTTAAGCCTCTGGAGGTATTGTTCTGGCGCTCAGGCGTTGGGCCCTTGGAGCTGGTGTTGGGGCCCCCAGGGGTTAGGCCCCTGGAGCTATGTTTCGGGCGCTCATGGGTTGGGCCCCTGGAGCTGGTGTTGGGGCCCCTGACCTAAAGTCATCCCCTGCTCTCCCATCCCCCGCACAGACAGTCCCCACTCCATCACAGTAATGCCCAGAGCATTTCACGCATGGAGCAACAGTAACACTGTGTGGCCTTGCAGAGTAATGCCCAGAGCTTTTGCTGCATGGAGCAAGAGTGACACCGTGTGACCACATAGGGTAATGCACAGAGCATTTCCCCGCATGGAGCAACAGTGACATCATGTAGCCACACAGGGTAATACACAGAGCATTTCCCCGCATGGAGCAACAGTGACACCTTGTGGTCTCGCAGGGTAATGCACAGAGCATTTCCTGCATGGAGCTATGGTTCGGGAGCTCTGGGGTTGGGCCCCTGGAGCTGGTGTTGGGGCTCCCAGGGGTTTTGCCCCTGGAGCTGGTGTTGGGGCCCCAGGGGTTAGGCCCCTGGCGCTATGGTTCGGGCCCTCAGGGGTTGGGCCCTTGGAGCTGGGGTGGGGGTCCCTAGTGGTTAGGCCCCTGAAGCTATGGTTCGGGCACTCAGGGGGAGGGCCCGTGGAGATGGTGTTGGGGCCCACAGGGGTTAGGCCCCTGGAGGTATTGTTCGGGCGCTCAGGGGTTGGGCTCTTGGACCTGGTGTTGGGCCCCCAGGGATTAGGCCCCTGGAGCTATGGTTCTAGCGCTCAGGGGTTGGGACCCTGGAGCTGGTGTTGGGGTCCCCAGGGTTTGGGACCCTGGAGCTGGTGTTGGGGCCCCAGGGCTTTCGCCCCTGGAGCTATGGTTCGGGCGCTCAGGGGTTGGGACCTTGGAGCTGGTATTGGGGCCCCAGGGATTTGGCCCCTGGAGCTATGGTTCGGGTGCTGAGGCGTTGGGCCTCTGGAGCTGGTGTTGGGGCCCCGAGGGGTTGGGCTCCTCGAGCTGGTGTTGGGGCCCGCAGGGGTTGGTGTCATAAACAGATAGCTAAGGGTTAATGTCTCTTTCACCTGAAGCACCTGACCAGAGGACCAATCAGGAAACCGGATTTTTTCAACTTTGGGTGGAGGGAATTGAGTGTCTGAGTCTTTTGTCTTTTGTCGTCTGCCTGCTTTCTCTGAGCTTTGGAGAAGTAGTTCTACTTTCTAATCTTCTGTTTCTAAGTGTAAGGACAAAGAGATCAGATAGTAAGTTCTATGGTTTCTTTTCTTTGTTATTTGCATGAATATAAGTGCTGGAGTGCTTTGATTTGTATTCTTTTTGAATAAGGCTGTTTATTCAATATTCTTTTAAGCAATTGACCCTGTATTGTATCATCTTAATACAGAGAGACATTTGGATGTATTTTTCTTTCTTTTTATATAAAGCTTTCTTTTAAGACCTGTTGGAGTTTTTCTTTACTTTAGGGAAATTGAGTCTGTACTCACCAGGGAATTGGTGGGAGGAAGAAGTCAAGGGGAGATCTGTGTGTTGGATTGCTAGCCTGATTTTGCATTCCCTCTGGGGGAATAGGAAAGTACTTTTTGTTTTCAGGATTGGGAACAGAGAGGGGGAGTCTCTCTGTGTAGTTTCACAGAGCTTGTGTCTGTGTATCTCTCCAGGAGCACCTGGAGGGGGGAAGGGAAAAAGGATTATTTCCCTTTGTTGTGAGACTCAAGGGATTTGGATCTTGGGGTCCCCAGGGAAGGTTTTTCAGAGGGACCAGAGTGCCCCAAAACACTCTAATTTTTTGGGTGGTGGCAGCAGGTACCAGGTCCAAGCAGGTAACTAAGCTTGGAGGTTTTCATGCTAACCCCCATATTTTGGACGCTAAGGTCCAAATCTGGGACTAAGGTTATGATATGAGTAGCAGCGGTGGGATATAGACAGAATCCAGAAGCCAGTAGGAATATTATATTTTTCTCTTCTCTGCTAAGGGCTTTTTAGCAGAGAGAAACAGTTGGTTTTAAAAGGGAACCAGAGAGAATTTTTTTTTCTGCTCTCTCTGGCAGTTTGTGGCTTGCATGTTAAGCGAGAAGCCATTACCAAACTGTTGAGGGTCTTTTGTCATGCAATAGCCCTCCCATTAGGAGGCAAGTACCAGCACTTATATGCATGCAAATAAAGTGGTTTTTCTGGTTTCCCTTCATTGAACATTAGCTAAAGAGAGAAAGGGAAAAAAAGGCACTGTTGCTAGGCAGACTTCAAGAGGCAACAGAGAACCTGCAGTTCAGAAGATAAACACCGGAGGGCACCCCAACACAAGAAAACAGAAATCATGACTTCTCAGGCAAAAATTAAGGCCGAAGAACAAATCAAAGAAGCTAAACACAGGCGACAACTGGAAATAAAACAAAAAGAGATGGAGATGAAAGAAAGAGAAGAACAGATCAAAGAGGCAGCCTACCAAAGAGAACAGGCAGCCTACCAAAGAGAACAGGCAGCCTACCAAAGAGAACAGGCAGCCAAAGAGGCAGCCAAGGAGGCAGCACACAAAAGAAAACTAGAAGAAGAAGAGGTGGCCTACCGAAGGAAACAAGCAGAAGAAGAGTTGGCCCACCGCTGAGAAATGGAAAAGCACCAAAAAGAAATGGAAAAACAACAAAAAGAGAATAAAGAGAAGGAAAAACAGAGAAAACATGAACTGGAGTTGGCAAAAGCTGGGCTGACTGTGCCAGCCACCCCTAACAACCCGGCGCCCATTATTGCTCCACAGCACAGGAAATTTCCCACCTACAAGGCAGGTGATGACACCGAGGCCTTCTTGGAAAATTTTGAAAGAGCCTGTCTTGGGTACAGCATTCCCGAAGACCAGTACACGGTAGAATTGAGGTCACAGCTCAGTGGACCTTTAGCAGAGGTGGCAGCTGAAATGCCTAAGCTGCAAATGAATGACTATAAACTTTTTCAAACCAAGGCCAGATACCGAATGGGGATAACCCCAGATCATGCCCGTCGGCGCTTCAGAATCCAAAAGTGGAAACCAGAGGTGTCATTTCCCAAACACGCCTACTACATTGCAAAAAACTATGAGGCCTGGATAACAGGAAACAACATTCAAACCTTGGAAGAACTAAACCTCCTCATACAAATGGAGCAGTTCTTGGATGGTGTTCCTGAAGACATTACACGGTACATACAAGATGGAAATCCCAAAGATATCGCTGAGGCGGGGGAAATTGGAGCCAAATGGATGGAACTGGCAGAAAGCAAGAAAGCTACTGTCAAGGGGAACGATTACCCCAGGGGGCACACAGACCATAAACCCTACAACCGAGGACAGCCAAAGACCCCACATACCACCCAAGTAAAGCCACAGACACCCTACCCTTCCACCTCACCAGTCTCCAGTAACTCACTTCGGCCCAGTGACCCATCAGATGGAAGATGCTTTAAGTGTAATGAACTGGGACATATCAAGGCCAAGTGTCCCAAGAACACCATGCGAGTGCAATTCATTACACCACCATCACCCCAAAGATCCCCAGGCCCGGATGCCTCTCAAATACCCTTGGAGCGAAGGGAAAATTTGAGAGTGGGCGGAAAAAAGGTTACTGCATGGAGAGACACGGGGGCACAAGTGTCAGCTATCCACCAATCCTTCGTTGACCCCAAATTCATCAACCCAAAGGCCAAAGTTACAATTTACCCCTTCATGTCACAAGCTGTAGACTTGCCTACAGCTCAACTGCCTGTCCAGTACAAAGGCTGGTCAGGAATGTGGACTTTTGCAGTCTATGACAATTATCCTATCCCCATGCTACTGGGGGAAGACTTGGCCAACCAGGTGAGGCGGGCCAAGAGAGTGGGAATGGTTACACGTAGCCAAACCAGGCAAGCTTCCAGACCCATTCCTGTTCCTGAGCCGTCCACAGAGGCCTCGTCTGTGTTACCAGAGACCCAGACAGAGGTAGTGGACCCGGATTCCATGCCTACCACTGAAACAGCCACAGCATCTCCAGTCCCAGGCCCGGAACTGGAACAGCAACCAGCACCAGCAAGTGCAACCACATCTTCAAACTCAACGCCAGAGGGCGCCAGCGAGCCAGAACTGGCAGAAGCAAAAGACAGCCATACCCAAAAGGCTCAGCCAGAGCCTGAAATACCCTCAGGTGCACCAGCGGAGAGCGGTTCACCAGCAACGGAAACAACCCCATCACCTACATCGCTTCCAGAGGGACCAAGCCCAAGTCCACAGTCTGAGGAAGAACTGGTGACCCCAGCCTCAAGGGAACAGTTCCAAGCTGAGCAGGAAGCGGATGACAGCCTTCAGAAAGCTTGGGCGGCGGCACGGAGCACCCCACCGCCTCTCAGCTCTTCTAATCGATCCCGGTTTGTTATAGACCAAGGACTTTTATACAAGGAAATTCTTTCTGGTGGACACCGGGAAGAATGGCAGCCGCAAAAACAGTTGGTGGTTCCAACTAAGTACCGGGGGAAGCTCTTAAGCTTAGCCCATGATCATCCCAGTGGCCATGCTGGGGTGAACAGAACCAAGGACCGGTTGGGGAAGTCCTTCCACTGGGAGGGGATGGGCAAGGACGTTGCCAAGTATGTCCGGTCTTGTGAGGTATGCCAAAGAGTGGGTAAGCCTCAAGACCAGGTCAAGGCCCCTCTCCAGCCACTCCCCATAATTGAGGTCCCATTTCAGCGAGTAGCTGTGGATATTCTGGGCCCTTTCCCAAAAAAGACGCCCAGAGGAAAGCAGTACGTACTGACTTTAGTGGACTTTGCTACCCGATGGCCGGAAGCAGTAGCTCTAGGCAACACCAGGGCTAACACTGTGTGCCTGGCCTTAACAGACATCTTTGCCAGGGTAGGTTGGCCCTCCGACATCCTTACAGATTCAGGGTCTAATTTCCTGGCAGGGACCATGGAAAAACTGTGGGAAACTCATGGGGTGAATCACTTGGTTGCCACCCCGTACCACCATCAAACCAATGGCCTGGTGGAAAGGTTCAATGGAACTTTGGGGGCCATGATACGAAAATTCATCAACGAATTCTCCAATAATTGGGACCTAGTGTTGCAGCAGTTGCTGTTTGCCTACAGGGCTGTACCACATCCCAGTTTAGGGTTTTCACCATTTGAACTTGTGTATGGTCACGAGGTTAAGGGGCCATTACAGTTGGTGAAGCAGCAATGGGAGGGGTTTACGCCTTCTCCAGGAACTAACATTCTGGACTTTGTAAGCAACCTACAAAGCACCCTCCGACACTCTTTAGCCCTTGCTAGAGAGAACCTAAAGGATGCTCAAGAAGAGCAAAAGGCCTGGTATGACAGACATGCCAGAGAACGTTCCTTCAAGGTAGAAGACCAGGTTATGGTCTTGAAGGCGCAACAGGCCCATAAGATGGAAGCATCATGGGAAGGGCCCTTCACGGTCCAAGAGCGCCTGGGAGCTGTAAACTACCTCATAGCATTTCCCAATTCCTCACTAAAGCCTAAAGTGTACCATGTTAATTCTCTCAAGCCTTTCTATTCCAGAGACTTACAGGTTTGTCAGTTTACAGTCCAGGGAGATGATGCTGAGTGGCCTGACGGTGTCTACTACGACGGGAAAAAAGACGGTGGCGTGGAAGAGGTGAACCTCTCAACCACCCTGGAACGTCTGCAGCGGCAACAAATCAAGGAGCTGTGCACTAGCTTCGCCCCATTGTTCTCAGCCACCCCAGGACGGACTGAACGGGCATACCACTCCATTGATACAGGTAATGCTCACCCAATCAGAACCCCACCCTACCGAGTGTCTCCTCATGCCCAAGCTGCTATAGAACGGGAGATCCAGAACATGCTACAGATGGGTATAATCCGCTCATCTACCAGTGCGTGGGCATCTCCAGTGCTTCTGGTACCCAAACCAGATGGGGAAATACGCTTTTGCGTGGACTACCGTAAGCTAAATGCTGTAACTCGTCCGGACAACTATCCAATGCCATGCACCGATGAGCTATTGGAAAAGTTGGGACGTGCCCAGTTCATCTCTACAATAGACTTAACCAAGGGGTACTGGCAAGTACCACTAGATGAACCTGCCAAGGAGAGGTCAGCATTCGTCACCCATGCGGGGGTGTATAAATTCAATGTCCTTCCTTTCGGCCTTCGAAATGCACCCGCCACCTTCCAGAGGCTGGTAGATGGTCTACTAGCTGGACTGGGAGAATTTGCAGTTGCCTACCTCGATGATGTGGCCATTTTTTCAGACTCCTGGCCCGAACACCTACTACACCTGGAAAAGGTCTTTGAGCGCATCAGGCAGGCAGGACTAACTGTTAAGGCCAAAAAGTGTCAAATAGGCCAAAACAAAGTAACTTACCTGGGGCACCAGGTGGGTCGAGGAACCATAAACCCCCTACAGGCCAAGGTGGATGCTATCCAAAAGTGGCCTGTCCCACGGTCCAAGAAGCAGGTCCAATCCTTCTTAGGCTTGGCCGAATACTACAGGCGATTTGTACCACACTACAGCCAAATCGCTGCCCCACTGACCGACCTGACCAAAAAGACCCAGCCAAATGCAGTTAAGTGGACTGATGAGTGTCAAAAGGCCTTTACCCAACTTAAGGCAACGCTCATGTCTGACCCTGTGCTCAGGGCCCCGGCCTTTGACAAGCCATTCCTAGTAACCACAGATGCATCTGAGCGTGGTATAGGAGCAGTGCTCATGCAGGAAGCAACAGATCACAACTTCCATCCTGTCGTGTTTCTCAGCAAGAAACTGTCTGAGAGGGAAAGTCACTGGTCAGTCAGTAAAAAGGAATGCTATGCCATTGTGTACGCCCTGGAAAAGCTACGCCCATATGTTTGGGGACGGCGGTTCCAACTACAAACTGACCATGCTGCACTAAAGTGGCTTCATACTGCCAAGGGGAACAACAAGAAACTTCTTCGTTGGAGTTTAGCTCTCCAAGATTTTGATTTTGAAATTCAACACATCACAGGAGCTTCTAACAAAGTAGCTGATGCACTCTCCCGTGAGAGTTTCCCAGAATTCAGTAGTTAAAAAGTGTTCTTAAAATGTAGAAGTCTGTTAGTTATATACTTAGGAGTATATGTAAAGGTCTATGTGTTGTATTAATCTGTTTATTTTCAAGTTCTAGAAGGAAATCGCCGCCAGTGAGCTTCCCCACTGTCTGCAATTTGGGGGGCGTGTCATAAACAGATAGCTAAGGGTTAATGTCTCTTTCACCTGAAGCACCTGACCAGAGGACCAATCAGGAAACCGGATTTTTTCAACTTTGGGTGGAGGGAATTGAGTGTCTGAGTCTTTTGTCTTTTGTCGTCTGCCTGCTTTCTCTGAGCTTTGGAGAAGTAGTTCTACTTTCTAATCTTCTGTTTCTAAGTGTAAGGACAAAGAGATCAGATAGTAAGTTCTATGGTTTCTTTTCTTTGGTATTTGCATGAATATAAGTGCTGGAGTGCTTTGATTCGTATTCTTTTTGAATAAGGCTGTTTATTCAATATTCTTTTAAGCAATAGACCCTGTATTGTATCATCTTAATACAGAGAGACATTTGGATGTATTTTTCTTTCTTTTTATATAAAGCTTTCTTTTAAGACCTGTTGGAGTTTTTCTTTACTTCAGGGAAATTGAGTCTGTACTCACCAGGGAATTGGTGGGAGGAAGAAGTCAAGGGGAGATCTGTGTGTTGGATTGCTAGCCTGATTTTGCATTCCCTCTGGGGGAATAGGAAAGTACTTTTTGTTTTCAGGATTGGGAACAGAGAGGGGGAGTCTCTCTGTGTAGTTTCACAGAGCTTGTGTCTGTGTATCTCTCCAGGAGCACCTGGAGGGGGGAAGGGAAAAAGGATTATTTCCCTTTGTTGTGAGACTCAAGGGATTTGGATCTTGGGGTCCCCAGGGAAGGTTTTTCAGGGGGACCAGAGTGCCCCAAAACACTCTAATTTTTTGGGTGGTGGCAGCAGGTACCAGGTCCAAGCAGGTAACTAAGCTTGGAGGTTTTCATGCTAACCCCCATATTTTGGACGCTAAGGTCCAAATCTGGGACTAGGTTATTACAGTTGGGCCCCTGGAGCTGTGGTTGGGGCCCCCGGGGGTTAGGCCCCTGGAGCTATGGTTCGGGCGCTCAGGGGTTGGGACCCTGGAGCTGGTGTTGGGGCCCACAGGGGTTAGGCCCCTCGAGCTATGCTTCTGGCGCTCAGGGGTTGGGCCCCTGGACTGGTGTTTGGGCCCCCAGGGGCTCGGCCCCTGGAGCTGGTGTTGGGGCCCCAGGGGTTAGGCCCCTGGAGCTACGGTTTGGGCGCTCAGGGGTTGGGCCCCTGGAGCTGGTGTTGGGGCTGTCAGGGGTTGGGACCCTGGAGCTATGGTTCGGGCACTCAGGGGTTGGGCCCTTGGAGCTGGGGTGGGGGCTCCTAGTGGTTAGGCCCCTGAAGCTATGGTTCGGGCACTCAGGGGTTGGGCTCTTGGAGCTGGTGTTGGGCCCCCAGGGATTAGGCCCCTGGAGCTATGTTTCGGGCGCTCAGGGGTTGGGACCCTGGAGCTGGTGTTGGGGTCCCCAGGGGTTGGGACCCTAGAGCTGGTGTTTGGGCCCCCGGGATTTGGCCCCTGGAGCTATGGTTCGGGTGCTGAGGCGTTGGGCCCCTGGAGCTGGTGTTGGGGCCCCCAGGGGTTGGGCCCCTGGAGCTATGGTTAGGGCGCTCTGGGGTTGGGCCCCTGTAGCTGGTGTTGGGGCCCCGAAGGGTTGGGCTCCTCGAGCTGGTGTTGGGGCCCGCAGGGGTTGGGCCCCTGGAGCTGTGGTTGGGGCCCCCGAGGGTTAGGCCCCTGGAGCTATGGTTTGGGCGCTCAGGGGTTGGGACCCTGGAGCTGGTGTTGGTTCCCACAGGGGATGGGCTCCTGGAGCTGGGGTTCGGTCCCCAGGTGTTAGGCCCCTGGAGATATGGTTCGGGCGCTCAGGGGTTGGGACCCTGGAGTTGGTGTTGGGGTCCCCAGGGGTTGGGACCCTGGAGCTGGTGTTGGGGCCCTAGGGATTTGGTCCCTGGAGCTATGGTTTGGGTGCTGAGGCGTTGGGCCCCTGGAGCTGGTGTTGGGGCCCCCAGGGGTTGGGCCCCTGGAGCTATGGTTAGGGCGCTCTGGGGTTGGGCCCCTGGAGCTGGTGTTGGGGACCCGAGGGGTTGGGCTCCTCGAGCTGGTGTTGGGGCCCACAGGGGTTGGGCCCCTGGAGCTGTGGTTGGGGCCCCCGGGGGTTAGGACCCTGGAGCTATGGTTCGGGCGCTCAGGGGTTGGGCCCCTGGAGCTGGTTTTGGGTCCCCCAGGGGTTGGGCCCCTGGAGCTGGGGTTCGGGCCCCCAGGTGTTAGGGCCCTGGATATATGGTTCGGGCTCTCAGGGGTTGGTCCCCTTGAGCTGGTGTTGGGGCCCCGAGGGATTAGGACCCTGGAGCTGGTGTTGGGGCCCGAGGGGTTAGGCCCCTGGAGCTATGGTTCGGGCGCTCAGGGGTTGGGCCCCTGGAGCTATGGTTCGGGCGCGCAGGGGTTGGGCCCTTAGAGCTGGGGTGGGGGCCCCTAGGGGTTAGGCCCCTGGAGCTATGGTTCGGGCGCTCAGGGGTTGGGCTCCTGGAGCTGGTGTTGGGTCCCCCAGGGGTTAGGCCCCTGGAGGTATTGTTCGGGCGCTCAGGGGTTGGGCCCTTGGAGCTGGTGTTGGGGCCCCCAGGGGTTAGGCCCCTGGAGCTATGTTTCGGGCGCTCAGGGGTTGGGACCCTGGAGCTGGTGTTGGGGCCCCTGATCTAAAGTCACCCCCTGCTCTCCCATCCCCCACTCAGACAGTTCCTACTCCATCACAGTAATGCCCAGATCATTTCACGCATGGAGCAACAGTAACACTGTGTGGCCATGCAGGGTAATGCCCAGAGCATTTGCTGCATGGAGCAAGAGTGACACCGTGTGACCTAATAGGGAAATGCACAGAGCATTTCCCCTCATGGAGCAACAGTGACACCATGTAGCCACACAGGGTAATACACAGAGCATTTCCCCGCATGGAGCAACAGTGACACCTTGTGGTCACGCAGGGTAATGCACAGAGCATTTCCTGCATGGAGCTATGGTTCGGGAGCTCTGGGGTTGGGCCCCTGCAGCTGGTGTTGGGGCTCCCAGGGGATGGGCTCCTGGAGCTGGTGTTGGGGCCCCAGGGGTTAGGCCCCTGGAGCTATGGTTCGGGCACTCAGGGGTTGGGCCTTTGGAGCTGGTGTTGGGCCCCCAGGGATTAGGCCCCTGGAGCTATGGTTCGGGCGCTGAGGGGTTCGGCCCCTGGAGCTGGTGTTGGGGCCCCCAGGGGTTGGTCCCCTGGAGCTATGGTTAGGGCACGCTGGGGTTGGGCCCTTGAAGCTGGTGTTTGGGCCCCCAGGGGTTGGGCTCCTGGAGCTGGTGTTGGGGCCCGCAGGGGTTGGGTACCTGGAGCTGTGGTTGGGGCCCCCGCGGGTTAGGCCCCTGGAGCTATGGTTCGGGCGCTCAGGGGTTGGGACCTTGGAGCTGGTGTTGGGGCCCCAGGGATTTGGCCCCTGGAGCTATGGTTCGGGTGCTGAGGCGTTGGGCCCCTGGAGATGGTGTTGGGGCCCCGAGGGGTTGGGCTCCTCGAGCTGGTGATGGGGCCCGCAGGGGTTGGGCCCCAGGAGCTCTGGTTGGGGCCCCCGGGGGTTAGGCCCCTGGAGCTATGGTTCGGGCGCTCAGCGGTTGGGACCCTGGAGCTGGTGTTGGGGCCCACAGGGGTTAGGCCCCTGGAGATATTGTTCGGGCGCTCAGGGGTTGGGCCCCTGGAGCTGGTGTTGGGACCCCGAGGGGTTAGGCCCCTCGAGCTATGCTTCGGGCGCTCAGGGGTTGGGCCCCTGGACTGGTGTTGGAGCCCCCAGGGGCTGGGCCCCTGGAGCTGGTGTTGGGGCCCCAGGGGTTAGGCCCCTGGGGCTACGGTTTGGGCGCTCAGGGATTGGGCCCTTGGAGCTAGTGTTGGGGCTGTCAGGGGTTGGGACCCTGGAGCTATGGTTCGGGCTGTCAGGGGTTGGGCCCCTGGAGCTGGTGTTGGGGCCGTCAGGGGTTGGGCCCCTTGAGCTGGGGTTGGGGCCCCCAGGGGTTAGGCCCCTGGAGCTATGGTTCGGGCGCTCAGGGGTTGGGCCCCTGGAGGTGGTGTTGGGGCCCCCAGGGGTTGGGCCCCTGGAGCTATGGTTCGGGCACTCAGGGGTTGGGCCCTTGGAGCTGGGGTGGGGGCCCCTAGTGGTTAGGCCCCTGAATCTATGGTTCGGACACTCAGGGGGAGGGCCCGTGGAGATGGTGTTGGGGCCCCCAGGGGTTAGGGCTCTGGAGGTATTGTTCGGGCGCTCAGGGTTTGGGCTCTTGGACCTGGTGTTGGGCCCCCAGGGATTACGCCCCTGGAGCTATGCTTCGGGCGCTCAGGGGTTGGAACCCTGGAGCTGGTGTTGGGGTCCCCAGGGGTTGGGACCCTGGAGCTGGTGTTGGGGCCACAGGGATTTGGCCCCTGTAGCTATGGTTCGGGTGCTGAGGCGTTCTGCCCCTGGAGCTGGTGTAGGGGCCCCCAGGGGTTGAGCCCTTGGAGCTGGTGTTGGGGCCCCGAGGGGTTCGGCTCCTCGAGCTGGTGTTGGGGCCCGCAGGGGTTGGGCCCCTGGAGCTGTGGTTGGGGCCCCCGGGGGTTAGGCCCCTGGAGCTATGGTTCGGGCGCTCAGGGGTTGGGACCCTGGAGCTGGTGTTGGGGCCCAGAGGGGATGGGCTCCTGGAGCTATGGTTTGGGCGCTCAGGGGTTGGGCCCCTGGAGCTGGTGTTGGGGCCCCCAGGGGTTGGGCCCCTGGAGCCGGGGTTCGGGCCCCCAGGTGTTAGGACCCTGGAGCTATGGTTCGGGCGCTCAGGGGTTGGGCCCCTGGAGCTATGGTTCGGGCGCGCAGGGGTTGGGCCCTTGGAGCTGGGGTGGGGGCCCCTAGGGGTTAGGCCCCTGGAGTTATGGTTCGGGCGCTCAGGGGTTGGGCCCCTGGAGCTGGTGTTGGGTCCCCCAGGGGTTAGGCCCCTGTCGCTATGGTTCGGGCGCTCAGGGGTTGGGCCCCTGGAGCTATGCTTAGGGCGCGCTGGGGTTGGACCCTTGAAGCTGGTGTTTGGGCCCCCAGGGGTTGGGCTCCTGGAGCTGGTGTTGGGGCCCGCAGGGGTTGGGCCCCTGGAGCTGTGGTTGGGGCCCCCGGGGGTTAGGCCCTTGGAGCTATGGTTCGGGCGCTCAGGGGTTGGGGCCCTGGAGCTAGGGTTGAAGCCCCCGGGGGTTAGAACCCTGGAGCTATGGCTCGGGCGCTGAGTTGTTGGGCCCCTGGAGCTGGTGTTGGGGCCCCCAGGGATTGGGCCCGTGGAGCTGGTGTTGGATCCCCAGGGGTTAGGCCCCTGGAGCTATGCTTCGGGCGCTCAGGGGCTGGGCCTCTGGAGCTGGTGTTGCGGCCCCCAGGGGTTGGGCTCCTGGGGCTGGGGTTGGGGCCCCCAGGGGTTGGGCTCCTGGGGCTGGGGCTGGGGCCCCCAGGGGTTAGGCCCCTGGAGCTATGGTTCGGGCGCTCAGGGCTTGGGCCGTTGGAGCTTGGGTGGGGGCCCCCAGGGGTTAGACCCCTGCAGCTATGGTTCGGGCGCTCATGGGTTGGACCCCTGGAGCTGGAGCTGGAGCCCCCGGGGGTTAGGCCCCTGCAGCTATGGTTCAGGCGCTCAGGGGTTGCGCCCCTGGAGCGATGGTTCGGGCGCTCAGGGGTTGGGCCCCTGGAGCTGGTGTTGGGGCCCCCAGGGGTTGGGCTCCTGGGGCTGGGGTTGGGGCCCCCAGGGGTTAGGCCCCTGGAGCTATGGTTCGGGCGCTCAGGGCTTGGGCCGTTGGAGCTGGGGTGGAGGCCCCCAGGGGTTAGACCGCTGCAGCTATGGTTCGGGCGCTCAGGGGTTGGACCCCTGGAGCTGGGGCTGGAGCCCCCGGGGGTTATACCCCTGGAGCTATGGTTTGGGAGCTCAGGAGTTGGGCCCCTGGAGCTATAGTTCGGGCGCTCAGTGGTTGGGCCCCTGGACCTGGGGTCGAGGGCCCCAATTGTTGGGCCCCTGGAGGTGAGGTTGGGGCCCCCGGGGGTTATGCCCCTGTACCTATGGTTCGGGCGCTCAGGGGTTGGGCCCTTGGAGCTAGTGTTGGAGCCCCCACGGTTTGGGCCCCTGGAGCTGGGGTTGGAGCCCCTAGGGTTTAGGCCCCTGGAGCTATGGTTCGGGTGCTCAGGGGTTGGGCCCCTGGAGCTGGTGTTGGGGCCCCCAGGGGTTGGGCCCCTGGAGCTGGTGTAGGGGCCCCAGGGGTTAGGCCTCTGGAGCTATGGATCGGGCGCTCAGGGGTTGGGCCCCTGGAGCTATGGTTCGGGCACTCAGGGGTTGGGCCCCTGGAGCTGGTGGTGGGGCCCCCAGGGTTTGGGCCCCTGGAGCTGTGGTTGGGGCCCCCAGGGGTTAGGCCGCTGGAGCTTTGGTTCGAGCGCTCAGGGGTTGGGCCCCTGGAGCTGGGGTTGGGTCCCCCAGGGGTTAGGCCCCTGCAGCTATGGTTCGGGGGCTCAGGCGTTGGGCCCTTGGAGCTGCTGTTGGGGCCCCCATGGGTTAGGCCCCTGGAGCTATGTTTCGGGCGCTCAGGGGTTGGGCCCCTGGAGCTGGTGTTGGGGACCCTGAGCTAAAGTCACCCCCTGCTCTCCCATCCCCCACACAGACAGTCCCCACTCCATCACAGTAATGCCCAGAGCATTTCAGGCATGGAGCAACAGTAACACTGTGTGGCTATGCAGGGTAATGCCCAGAGCATTTGCTGCATGGAGCAAGAGTGACACCGTGTGGCCACATAGGGTAATGCACAGAACATTTCCCCGCATGGAGCAACAGTGACACCATGTAGCCACACAGGGTAATACACAGAGCATTTCCCCGCATGGAGCAACAGTGTCACCTTGTGGTCACGCAGGGTAATGCACAGAGCATTTCCTGCATGGAGCTATGGTTCGGGAGCTCTGGGGTTGGGCCCCTTGAGCTGGTGTTGGGGCTCCCAGGGGTTGGGCCCGAGGAGCTGGTGTTGGGGCCCCAGGGGTTAGGCCCCTGGCGCTATGGTGCGGGCGCTCAGGGGTTGGGCCCTTGGAGCTGGGGTGGGGGCCCCTAGTGGTTAGGCCCGTGGAGCTATGGTTCGGGCACTAAGGGGTAGGGCCCGAGGAGCTGGTGTTGGGGCCCCCAGGGGTTGGGCCGCTGGAGCTGGGGTTTGGGCCCCCAGGGGTTAGGCCCCTGGAGCTGTGGTACGGGCGGTTAGGGGTTGGGCCCCTAGAGCTGGGGTCTAGAGCCCCAGGGGTTGGGCCCCTGGAGCTGGGGTGGGGGCCCCCAGGGGTTAGGCCCCAGGAGCTATGGTTCGGGCGCTCAGGGGTTGGGCCCCTGGAGCTGGTGTTGGGGCCCCCAGGGGTTGGACCCCTGGAGCTGGTGTTGGGGCCCCAGGGGTTAGGCCCCTGGAGCTATGGTTTGGGCGCTCAGGGGTTGGGCCCCTGGAGCGATGGTTCGGGCGCTCAGGGGTTGGGCCCCTGGAGCTGGTGTTGGGACCCCAGGGTTTGGGATCCTGGGGCTGGGGTTGGGGCCCCCAGGGGTTAGGCCCCTGGAGCGATGGTTCGGGCGCTCAGGGGTTGGGCCCCTGGAGCTGGTGTTGGGGCCCCCAGGGGTTGGGCCCCTGGAGGTATCGTTCGGGCGCTCAGGGGTTGGGGTCTTGGAGCTGGTTTTGGGGCCCCCAGGGATTAGGCCCCTGGAGCTATGGTTCGGGCGCTCAGGGGTTGGGCCCCTGGAGCTGGTGTTAGGGTGCCCAGGGGTTGGACCCCTGGAGCTGGTGTTAGGGCCCCAGAGGTTAGGCCCCTTTAGCTATAGTTCGGGCGCTCATGGGTTGGGCCCCTGGAGTGATGGTTCGGGCGCTCAGGGGTTGGGCCCCTGGAGCTGGTGTTCGGGCCCCCAGGGGTTGGGCTACTGGGGCTGGGGATGGGGCCCCCAGGGGTTAGGCCCCTGGAGCTATGGTTCGGGCACTCAGGGGTAGGGCCAGAGGAGCTGGTGTTGGTGCCCCCAGGGGTTAGGCCCCTGGAGTTATTGTTCGGTCGCTCAGGGGTTGGGTCCTTGGAGGTGGTGTTGGGCCCCCAGCGATTATGCCCTTGGAGATATGGTTCGGGCGCTCAGGGGTTGGGACCCTGGAGCTGGTTTTGGGGCCCCCAGGGGTTGGGCCGCTGGAGCTGGGGTTTTCGCCCCCAGGGGTTAGACCCTGGAGCTGTGGTACGGGCGCTCAGGGGTTGGGCCCCTGGAGCTGGGGTCTTGGGCCCCAGGGATTGGGCCCCTGGAGCTGTGGTGGGGGCCCCCAGGGGTTAGGCCCCTAGAGCTATGGTTCGGGCGCTCAGGGGTTGGGCCCCTGGAGCTGGTGTTGGGGCCCCCAGGGGTTGGGCCCCTGGAGCTGGTGTTGGGGCCCCAGGGGTTAGGCCTCTGGAGCTACGGTTCGGGCGCTCAGGGGTTGGGCCCCTGTTGCTATGGTTCGGGCGCTCAGGGGTTGGGCCTCTGGAGCTGGTGTTGGGGCCCCCAGGGGTTCGGCCCCAGGAGGTATCGTTCGGGCGCTCAGAGGTTGGGCTCTTTGAGCTGGTTTTGGGGCCCCCAGGAATTAAGCCCCTGGAGCTATGGTTCGGGCGCTCAGGGGTTGGGCCCCTGGAGCTGGTGTTAGGGCACCCAGGGGTTGGACCCCTGGAGCTGGTGTTGGGACCCCAGGGGTTAGGCCCCTTTAGCTATGGTTCTGGCGCTCAGGGGTTGGGCCCCTGGAGCTGGTGTTAGGGCGCCCAGGGGTTGGACCCCTGGAGCTGGTGTTGGGACCCCAGGGGTTAGGCCCCTTTAGCTATGGTTCGAGCGCTCAGGGGTTGGACCCCTGGAGCTGGGGTTGGAGCCCCCGGGGGTTAGACCCCTGGAGCTATGGTTCAGGCGCTGAGGGGTTGGTCCCCTGAAGCTGGTGTTGGGGCCCCCAGGGGTTGGGCCCCTGGAGCTGGTGTTGGGGCCCCCAGGGGTTGGGCTCCTGGGGCTGGGGTTGGGGCCCCCAGGGGTTAGGCCCCTGGAGCTATGGTTCGGGCACTCAGGGGTAGGGCCCGAGGAGCTGGTGTTGGGGCCCCCAGGGGTTAGGCCCCTGGAGTTATTGTTCGGTCGCTCAGGGGTTGGGTCCTTGGAGCTGGTGTTGGGCCCCCAGCGATTATGCCCCTGGAGCTATGGTTCGGGCGCTCAGGGGTTGGGACCCTGGAGCTGGTGTTGGGGCCCCCATGGGTTGGGCCCCTGGAGCTGGGGAAGGTTCCCCCAGGGGTTAGGCCCCTGGAGCTATGGTTCGGGCGCTCAGGGGTCGGGCCCCTGGCGCTGGTTTTGGGGCCCCCAGGGGTTGGGCCGCTGGAGCTGGGGTTTTGGCCCCCAGGGGTTAGACCCTGGAGCTGTGGTACGGGCGCTCAGGGGTTGGGCCCCTAGAGCTATGGTCTAGGGCCCCAGGGGTTCGGCCCCTGGAGCTGGGGTGGGGGCCCCCAGGGGTTAGACCCCTAGAGCTATGGTTCGGGCGCTCAGGGGTTGGACCCCTGGAGCTGGTGTTGGGGCCCCCAGGGGTTGGGCCCCTGGAGCTGGTGTTGGGGCCCGAGGGGTTAGGCCTCTGGAGCTATGGTTCGGGCGCTCAGAGGTTGGGCCCCTGTTGCTATGGTTCGGGCGCTCAGGGGTTGGGCCCCTGGAGCTGGTTTTGGGGCCCCCAGGGATTAGGCCCCTGGAGCTATGGTTCGGGCGCTCAGGGGTTGGGCCCCTGGAGCTGGTGTTAGGGCGCCCAGGGGTTGGACCCCTGGAGCTGGTGTTGGGGCCCCCAGGGGTTGTGCCCCAGGAGGTATCGTTCGGGCGCTCAGGGGTTGGGCTCTTTGAGCTGGTTTTGCGGCCCCCAGGGATGAGGCCCCTGGAGCTATGCTTCGGGCGCTCAGGGGTTGGGCCCCTGGAGCTGGTGTTAGGGCGCCCAGGGGTTGGGCCCCTGGAGCTGGTGTGGGGCCCCCAGGGGTTGGGTTCCTGGGGATGGGGATGGGGCCCCCAGGGGTTAGGCCCCTGGAGCTATGGTTCGGGCACTCAGGGGTAGGGCCCGAGGAGCTGGTGTTGGGGCCCCCAGGGGTTAGGCCTCTGGAGTTATTGTTTGGTCGCTCAGGGGTTGGGTCCTTGGAGCTGGTGTTGGGCCCCCAGCGATTATGCCCCTGGAGCTATGGTTCGGGCGCTCAGGGGTTGGGACCCTGGAGCTGGTGTTGGGGCCCCCATGGGTTGGGCCCCTGGAGCTGGGGTGGGGGCCCCCAGGGGTTAGGCCCCTAGAGCTATGGTTCGGGCGCTCAGGGGTTGGGCCCCTGGAGCTGGTGTTGGGGCCCCCAGGGGTTGGGCCCCTGGAGCTGGTGTTGGGGCCCCAGGGGTTAGGCCTCTGGAGCTATGGTTCGGGCGCTCAGGGGTTGGGCCCCTGTTGCTATGGTTCAGGCGCTCAGGGGTTGGGCCCCTGGAGCTGGTGTTGGGGCCCCCAGGGGTTGGGCCCCAGGAGGTATCGTTCGGGCGCTCAGGGGTTGGGCTCTTGGATCTATGGTTCAGGCGCTCAGGGGTTGGGCCCTTGGATCTGGGGTGGGGGCCCCCAGGGGTTAGGACCCTGGAGCTATGGTTCGGGCGCTCAGGGGTTGGGCTCCTGGAGCTGGTGTTGTGGTCCGCTGGGGTTGGGCCCCTGGAGCTGTGGTTGGGGCCCCGGGGGTTACCCCCCTGGATCTATGGTTCGGGCGCTCAGGGGTTGGGATCCTTGAGCTGGTGTTGGGGACCCCAGGGGTTCGGCCCCTGGACCTCGGGTTGGAGCCCACGGGGGTTATAGCCCTGGAGCTATGGTTCGGGCGCTGAGGGGTTGAGCCCCTGAAGCCTTTGTTGGGGCCCCCAGGGGTTGGACCCCTGAAGCTGGTGTTGGGGCACAAGGGGTTAGGCCCCTGGAGCTATGGTTCGGGCGCTCAGGGGTTGGGCCCCTGGAGCTGGTGTTGGGGCCCCCAGGGATTGGGCTCCTGGGGCTGAGGTTGGGGCCCCCAGGGGTTAGGCCCCTGGAGTTATGGTTCCGGCGCCCATGGGTTGGGCCGTTGGAGCTGGGGTGGGGGACCCACGGGTTAGGCCCCTGCAGCTATTGTTCGGGCGCTCAGGGGTTGGACCCCTGGAGCTGGTGTTGGGGCCCACAGGGGTTAGACCCCTGGAGGTATTGTTCGGGCGCTCAGGGGTTGGGCCCCTATAGCTGGTGTTGGGGCCCCGAGGGGTTAGGCCCCTCGAGCTATGCTTCGGGCGCTCAGGGATTGGGCCCCTGGACTGGTGTTCGGACCCCCAGGGGCTGGGTCCCTGAAGCTGGTGTTGTGGCCCCAGGGGTTAGGGCCCTGGAGCTTGGTTCGGGCGCTCAGGGGTTGGGCCCCTGGAGCTGGTGTTGGGGCTGTCAGGGGTTGGGCCCTTGGAGCTATGGTTCGAGCTCTCAGGGGTTGGGCCCCTGGAGCTGCTGTTGGGGCCGTCAGGGGTTGGGCCCGTGGAGCTGGGGTTGGGACGCCAGGGGTTAGGCCCCTGGCGCTATGGTTCGGGCGCTCAGGGGTTGGGCCCTTGGAGCTGGGGTGGTGGCCCCCAGAGGTTGGGCCCCTAGAGCTATGGTTCGGGCACTCAGGGGTAGGGCCCGAGGAGCTGGTGTTGGGGCCCCCAGGGGTTAGGCTCCTGGAGGTATAGTTCGGGCGCTCAGGGGTTGGGTCCTTGGAGCTGGTGTTGGGTCCCCAGGGATTAGGCCCCTGGAGCTATGGTTCGGGCGCTCAGGGGTTGGGACCCTGGAGCTGGTGTTGGAGCCCCCAGGGGTTGGACCCCTGGGGCTGGTATTGGGGTCCCAGGGATTAGGCCCCTGGAGCTATGGTTCGGGCGACCAGGGGTTGGGCCCCTGGAGCTGGTGGTGGGGTCCCCAGGGTTTGGGCCCCTGGAGCTGTGGTTGGGGCCCCCAGGTGTTAGGCCCCTGGAGCTATGGTTCGGGCGCTCAGGGGTTGGGCCCCTGGCGCTGGTGTTGGGGTCCCAGGGGCTGGGCCCCTGGAGCTGGTGTTGGGGCCCCTGAGCTAAAGTCACCCCCTGCTCTCCCATCCCCCACACAGACAGTCCCCACTCCATCACAGTAATGCCCAGAGCATTTGACGCATGGAGCAACAGTAACACTGTGTTGCTATGCAGGGTAATGCCCAGAGCATTTGCTGCATGGAGCAAGAGTGGCACCGTGTGGCCACATAGGGTAATGCACAGAGTATTTCCCCGCATGGAGCAACAGTGACACCTTGTGGTCAGGCAGGGTAATGCACAGAGTATTTCCTGCATGGAGCTATGGTTCGGGAGCTCTGGGGTTGGGCCCCTGGAGCTGATGTTGGGGCTCCCAGGGGTTGGGCCCGTGGAGCTGGTGTTGGGGCCCCAGGGGTTAGGCCCCTGGCGCTATGGTTTGGGCGCTCAGGGATTGGGCCCTTAGAGCTGGGGTGGGGGCCCCCAGTGGTTAGGCCCCTGGAGCTATGGTTCGGGCACTCAGGGGTAGGGCCCGTGGAGCTGGTGTTGTTCCCCCAGGGATTAGGCCCCTGGAGCTATGGTTCGGGCGCTCAGGGGTTGGGACCCTGGAGCTGGTGTTGGGGCCCCAGGGATTAGGCCCCTTGAGCTATGGTTCTGACGCTGAGGGGTTGGGCCTCTGGAGCTGGTGTTGGAGCCCCCAGGGGTTGGGCTCCTGGAGCTGGTGTTGGGGCCCCAGGGGTTAGGCCCCTGGAGCTATGGTTCGGGCGCTCAGGGGTTGGGCCCCTGGAGCTGGTGTTGGAGCCCCCAGGGGTTGGGCCGCTGGAGCTGGGGTTTGCGCCCCCAGGGGTTAGACCCTGGAGCTGTGGTACGGGCGCTCAGGGGTTGGGCCCCTGGAGCTGGGGTCTTGGGCCCCAGGGATTGGGCCCCTGGAGCTGTGGTGGGGGCCCCCAGGGGTTAGGCCCCTAGAGCTATGGTTCGGGCGCTCAGGGGTTGGGCCCCTGGAGCTGGTGTTGGGGCCCCCAGGGGTTGGGCCCCTGGAGCTGGTGTTGGGGCCCCAGGGGTTAGGCCTCTGGAGCTACGGTTCGGGCGCTCAGGGGTTGGGCCCCTGTTGCTATGGTTCGGGCGCTCAGGGGTTGGGCCTCTGGAGCTGGTGTTGGGGCCCCCAGGGGTTCGGCCCCAGGAGGTATCGTTCGGGCGCTCAGAGGTTGGGCTCTTTGAGCTGGTTTTGGGGCCCCCAGGAATTAAGCCCCTGGAGCTATGGTTCGGGCGCTCAGGGGTTGGGCCCCTGGAGCTGGTGTTAGGGCGCCCAGGGGTTGGACCCCTGGAGCTGGTGTTGGGACCCCAGGGGTTAGGCCCCTTTAGCTATGGTTCTGGCGCTCAGGGGTTGGGCCCCTGGAGCTGGTGTTAGGGCGCCCAGGGGTTGGACCCCTGGAGCTGGTGTTGGGACCCCAGGGGTTAGGCCCCTTTAGCTATGGTTCGAGCGCTCAGGGGTTGGACCCCTGGAGCTGGGGTTGGAGCCCCCGGGGGTTAGACCCCTGGAGCTATGGTTCAGGCGCTGAGGGGTTGGTCCCCTGAAGCTGGTGTTGGGGCCCCCAGGGGTTGGGCCCCTGGAGCTGGTGTTGGGGCCCCCAGGGGTTGGGCTCCTGGGGCTGGGGTTGGGGCCCCCAGGGGTTAGGCCCCTGGAGCTATGGTTCGGGCACTCAGGGGTAGGGCCCGAGGAGCTGGTGTTGGGGCCCCCAGGGGTTAGGCCCCAGGAGTTATTGTTCGGTCGCTCAGGGGTTGGGTCCTTGGAGCTGGTGTTGGGCCCCCAGCGATTATGCCCCTGGAGCTATGGTTCGGGCGCTCAGGGGTTGGGACCCTGGAGCTGGTGTTGGGGCCCCCATGGGTTGGGCCCCTGGAGCTGGGGAAGGTTCCCCCAGGGGTTAGGCCCCTGGAGCTATGGTTCGGGCGCTCAGGGGTTGGGCCCCTGGAGCTGGTGTTGGGGCCCCCAGGGGTGAGCCCCTGGAGCTATGGTTCGGGCGCTCAGGGGTCGGGCCCCTGGCACTGGTTTTGGGGCCCCCAGGGGTTTGGCTGCTGGAGCTGGGGTTTTGGCCCCCAGGGGTTAGACCCTGGAGCTGTGGTACGGGCGCTCAGGGGTTGGGCCCCTAGAGCTATGGTCTAGGGCCCCAGGGGTTCGGCCCCTGGAGCTGGGGTGGGGGCCCCCAGGGGTTAGACCCCTAGAGCTATGGTTCGGGCGCTCAGGGGTTGGACCCCTGGAGCTGGTGTTGGGGCCCCCAGGGGTTGGGCCCCTGGAGCTGGTGTTGGGGCCCCAGGGGTTAGGCCTCTGGAGCTATGGTTCGGGCGCTCAGAGGTTGGGCCCCTGTTGCTATGGTTCGGGCGCTCAGGGGTTGGGCCCCTGGAGCTGGTTTTGGGGCCCCCAGGGATTAGGCCCCTGGAGCTATGGTTCGGGCGCTCAGGGGTTGGGCCCCTGGAGCTGGTGTTAGGGCGCCCAGGGGTTGGACCCCTGGAGCTGGTGTTGGGGCCCCCAGGGGTTGTGCCCCAGGAGGTATCGTTCGGGCGCTCAGGGGTTGGGCTCTTTGAGCTGGTTTTGCGGCCCCCAGGGATGAGGCCCCTGGAGCTATGCTTCGGGCGCTCAGGGGTTGGGCCCCTGGAGCTGGTGTTAGGGCGCCCAGGGGTTGGGCCCCTGGAGCTGGTGTGGGGCCCCCAGGGGTTGGGTTCCTGGGGATGGGGATGGGGCCCCCATGGGTTAGGCCCCTGGAGCTATGGTTCGGGCACTCAGGGGTAGGGCCCGAGGAGCTGGTGTTGGGGCCCCCAGGGGTTAGGCCTCTGGAGTTATTGTTTGGTCGCTCAGGGGTTGGGTCCTTGGAGCTGGTGTTGGGCCCCCAGCGATTATGCCCCTGGAGCTATGGTTCGGGCGCTCAGGGGTTGGGACCCTGGAGCTGGTGTTGGGGCCCCCATGGGTTGGGCCCCTGGAGCTGGGGAAGGTTCCCCTAGGGGTTATGCCCCTGGAGCTATGGTTCGGGCGCTCAGGGGTTGGGCCCCTGGAGCTCGTGTTGGGGCCCCCAGGGGTGAGCCCCTGGAGCTGTGGTTCGGGCGCTCAGGGGTTGGGCCCCTGGCGCTGGTGTTGGGGCCCCCAGGTGCTGGGCCGCTGGAGCTGGGGTTTTGGCCCCCAGGGGTTAGACCCTGGAGCTGTGGCACGGGCGCTCAGGGGTTGGGCCCCTAGAGCTGGGGTCTAGGGCCCCAGGAGTTGGGCCCCTGGAGCTGGGGTGGGGGCCCCCAGGGGTTAGGCCCCTAGAGCTATGGTTCGGGCGCTCAGGGGTTGGGCCCCTGGAGCTGGTGTTGGGGCCCCCAGGGGTTGGGCCCCTGGAGCTGGTGTTGGGGCCCCAGGGGTTAGGCCTCTGGAGCTATGGTTCGGGCGCTCAGGGGTTGGGCCCCTGTTGCTATGGTTCAGGCGCTCAGGGGTTGGGCCCCTGGAGCTGGTGTTGGGGCCCCCAGGGGTTGGGCCCCAGGAGGTATCGTTCGGGCGCTCAGGGGTTGGGCTCTTGGATCTATGGTTCAGGCGCTCAGGGGTTGGGCCCTTGGATCTGGGGTGGGGGCCCCCAGGGGTTAGGACCCTGGAGCTATGATTCGGGCGCTCAGGGGTTGGGCTCCTGGAGCTGGTGTTGTGGTCCGCTGGGGTTGGGCCCCTGGAGCTGTGGTTGGGGCCCCGGGGGTTACCCCCCTGGATCTATGGTTCGGGCGCTCAGGGGTTGGGATCCTTGAGCTGGTGTTGGGGACCCCAGGGGTTCGGCCCCTGGACCTCGGGTTGGAGCCCACGGGGGTTATAGCCCTGGAGCTATGGTTCGGGCGCTGAGGGGTTGAGCCCCTGAAGCCTTTGTTGGGGCCCCCAGGGGTTGGACCCCTGAAGCTGGTGTTGGGGCACAAGGGGTTAGGCCCCTGGAGCTATGGTTCGGGCGCTCAGGGGTTGGGCCCCTGGAGCTGGTGTTGGGGCCCCCAGGGATTGGGCTCCTGGGGCTGAGGTTGGGGCCCCCAGGGGTTAGGCCCCTGGAGTTATGGTTCCGGCGCCCATGGGTTGGGCCGTTGGAGCTGGGGTGGGGGACCCACGGGTTAGGCCCCTGCAGCTATTGTTCGGGCGCTCAGGGGTTGGACCCCTGGAGCTGGTGTTGGGGCCCACAGGGGTTAGACCCCTGGAGGTATTGTTCGGGCGCTCAGGGGTTGGGCCCCTATAGCTGGTGTTGGGGCCCCGAGGGGTTAGGCCCCTCGAGCTATGCTTCGGGCGCTCAGGGATTGGGCCCCTGGACTGGTGTTCGGACCCCCAGGGGCTGGGTCCCTGAAGCTGGTGTTGTGGCCCCAGGGGTTAGGCCCCTGGAGCTTGGTTCGGGCGCTCAGGGGTTGGGCCCCTGGAGCTGGTGTTGGGGCTGTCAGGGGTTGGGCCCTTGGAGCTATGGTTCGAGCTCTCAGGGGTTGGGCCCCTGGAGCTGCTGTTGGGGCCGTCAGGGGTTGGGCCCGTGGAGCTGGGGTTGGGGCGCCAGGGGTTAGGCCCCTGGCGCTATGGTTCGGGCGCTCAGGGGTTGGGCCCTTGGAGCTGGGGTGGTGGCCCCCAGAGGTTGGGCCCCTAGAGCTATGGTTCGGGCACTCAGGGGTAGGGCCCGAGGAGCTGGTGTTGGGGCCCCCAGGGGTTAGGCTCCTGGAGGTATAGTTCGGGCGCTCAGGGGTTGGGTCCTTGGAGCTGGTGTTGGGTCCCCAGGGATTAGGCCCCTGGAGCTATGGTTCGGGCGCTCAGGGGTTGGGACCCTGGAACTGGTGTTGGAGCCCCCAGGGGTTGGACCCCTGGGGCTGGTATTGGGGTCCCAGGGATTAGGCCCCTGGAGCTATGGTTCGGGCGCTCAGGGGTTGGGCCCCTGGAGCTGGTGGTGGGGCCCCCAGGGTTTGGGCCCCTGGAGCTGTGGTTGGGGCCCCCAGGTGTTAGGCCCCTGGAGCTATGGTTCGGGCGCTCAGGGGTTGGGCCCCTGGCGCTGGTGTTGGGGTCCCAGGGGCTGGGCCCCTGGAGCTGGTGTTGGGGCCCCTGAGCTAAAGTCACCCCCTGCTCTCCCATCCCCCACACAGACAGTCCCCACTCCATCACAGTAATGCCCAGAGCATTTGACGCATGGAGCAACAGTAACACTGTGTTGCTATGCAGGGTAATGCCCAGAGCATTTGCTGCATGGAGCAAGAGTGGCACCGTGTGGCCACATAGGGTAATGCACAGAGTATTTCCCCGCATGGAGCAACAGTGACACCTTGTGGTCAGGCAGGGTAATGCACAGAGTATTTCCTGCATGGAGCTATGGTTCGGGAGCTCTGGGGTTGGGCCCCTGGAGCTGATGTTGGGGCTCCCAGGGGTTGGGCCCGTGGAGCTGGTGTTGGGGCCCCAGGGGTTAGGCCCCTGGCGCTATGGTTCGGGCGCTCAGGGATTGGGCCCTTGGAGCTGGGGTGGGGGCCCCCAGTGGTTAGGCCCCTGGAGCTATGGTTCGGGCACTCAGGGGTAGGGCCCGTGGAGCTGGTGTTGTTCCCCCAGGGATTAGGCCCCTGGAGCTATGGTTCGGGCGCTCAGGGGTTGGGACCCTGGAGCTGGTGTTGGGGCCCCAGGGATTAGGCCCCTTGAGCTATGGTTCTGACGCTGAGGGGTTGGGCCTCTGGAGCTGGTGTTGGAGCCCCCAGGGGTTGGGCTCCTGGAGCTGGTGTTGGGGCCCCAGGGGTTAGGCCCCTGGAGCTATGGTTCGGGCGCTCAGGGGTTGGGCCCCTGGAGCTGGTGTTGGAGCCCCCAGGGGTTGGGCCGCTGGAGCTGGGGTTTGCGCCCCCAGGGGTTAGGCCCCTGGAGCTGTGGTACGGGCGCTCGGGGTTTGGGCCCCTGGAGCTGGGGTCGAGGGCCCCAGGGGTTGGGCCCCTGGAGCTGGTGTTGAGGCCCCCAGGGGTTAGGCCCCTGGAGGTATCGTTCGGGCGCTCAGGGGTTGGGACCTTGGAGCTGGTTTTGGGGCCCCCAGGGATTAGGCCCCTGGAGCTATGGTTCGGGCGCTCAGGGGTTGGGCATCTGGAGCTGGTGTTAGGGCCCCCAGGGTTTGGACCCCTGGAGCTGGTGTTGGGGCCCCAGGGGTTAGGCCCGTGGAGCTATTGTTCGGGCGCTCAGGGGTTGGGCCCCTGGAGCGATGGTTCGGGCGCTCAGGGGTTGGGCCCCTGGAGCTGGTGTTGGGGCCCCCAGGGTTTGGGCTCCTGGGGCTGGGGTTGGGGCCCCCAGGGGTTAGGCCCCTGGAGCTATGGTTCCGGCGCTCAGGGGTTGGGCCGTTGGAGCTGGGGTGGGGACCCCCAGGGGTTAGCCCCCTGCAGCTATGGTTCGGGCGCTCAGGGGTTGGACCCCTGGAGCTGGGGTTGGAGCCCCCGGGGGTTAGACCCCTGGAGCTATGGTTCAGGCGCTGAGGGGTTGGTCCCCTAAAGCTGGTGTTGGGGCCCCCAGGGGTTGGGCCCCTGGAGCCTGTGTTGGGGCCCACAGGGGTTGGGCTCCTGGGGCTGGGGTTGGGGCCCCCAGGGGTTAGACCCCTGGACCTATGGTTCGGGCGCTCAGGGGTTGGGCCCCTGGAGCTGGTGTTGGGTCCCCCAGGGGTTAGGCCCCTGGAGCTATGGTTCGGGCGCTCAGGGGTTGGGACCCTGGAACTGGTGTTGGAGCCCCCAGGGGTTGGACCCCTGGGGCTGGTATTGGGGTCCCAGGGATTAGGCCCCTGGAGCTATGGTTCGGGCGCTCAGGGGTTGGGCCCCTGGAGCTGGTGGTGGGACCCCCAGGGTTTGGGCCCCTGGAGCTGTGGTTGGGGCCCCCAGGTGTTAGGCCCCTGGAGCTATGGTTCGGGCGCTCAGGGGTTGGGCCCCTGGCGCTGGTGTTGGGGTCCCAGGGGCTGGGCCCCTGGAGCTGGTGTTGGGGCCCCTGAGCTAAAGTCACCCCCTGCTCTCCCATCCCCCACACAGACAGTCCCCACTCCATCACAGTAATGCCCAGAGCATTTGACGCATGGAGCAACAGTAACACTGTGTTGCTATGCAGGGTAATGCCCAGAGCATTTGCTGCATGGAGCAAGAGTGGCACCGTGTGGCCACATAGGGTAATGCACAGAGTATTTCCCCGCATGGAGCAACAGTGACACCTTGTGGTCAGGCAGGGTAATGCACAGAGTATTTCCTGCATGGAGCTATGGTTCGGGAGCTCTGGGGTTGGGCCCCTGGAGCTGATGTTGGGGCTCCCAGGGGTTGGGTCCGTGGAGCTGGTGTTGGGGCCCCAGGGGTTAGGCCCCTGGCGCTATGGTTTGGGCGCTCAGGGATTGGGCCCTTAGAGCTGGGGTGGGGGCCCCCAGTGGTTAGGCCCCTGGAGCTATGGTTCGGGCACTCAGGGGTAGGGCCCGTGGAGCTGGTGTTGTTCCCCCAGGGATTAGGCCCCTGGAGCTATGGTTCGGGCGCTCAGGGGTTGGGACCCTGGAGCTGGTGTTGGGGCCCCAGGGATTAGGCCCCTTGAGCTATGGTTCTGACGCTGAGGGGTTGGGCCTCTGGAGCTGGTGTTGGAGCCCCCAGGGGTTGGGCTCCTGGAGCTGGTGTTGGGGCCCCAGGGGTTAGGCCCCTGGAGCTATGGTTCGGGCGCTCAGGGGTTGGGACCCTGGAGCTGGTGTTGGAGCCCCCAGGGGTTGGGCCGCTGGAGCTGGGGTTTGCGCCCCCAGGGGTTAGGCCCCTGGAGCTGTGGTACGGGCGCTCGGGGTTTGGGCCCCTGGAGCTGGGGTCGAGGGCCCCAGGGGTTGGGCCCCTGGAGCTGGTGTTGAGGCCCCCAGGGGTTAGGCCCCTGGAGGTATCGTTCGGGCGCTCAGGGGTTGGGACCTTGGAGCTGGTTTTGGGGCCCCCAGGGATTAGGCCCCTGGAGCTATGGTTCGGGCGCTCAGGGGTTGGGCATCTGGAGCTGGTGTTAGGGCCCCCAGGGTTTGGACCCCTGGAGCTGGTGTTGGGGCCCCAGGGGTTAGGCCCGTGGAGCTATTGTTCGGGCGCTCAGGGGTTGGGCCCCTGGAGCGATGGTTCGGGCGCTCAGGGGTTGGGCCCCTGGAGCTGGTGTTGGGGCCCCCAGGGTTTGGGCTCCTGGGGCTGGGGTTGGGGCCCCCAGGGGTTAGGCCCCTGGAGCTATGGTTCCGGCGCTCAGGGGTTGGGCCGTTGGAGCTGGGGTGGGGACCCCCAGGGGTTAGCCCCCTGCAGCTATGGTTCGGGCGCTCAGGGGTTGGACCCCTGGAGCTGGGGTTGGAGCCCCCGGGGGTTAGACCCCTGGAGCTATGGTTCAGGCGCTGAGGGGTTGGTCCCCTAAAGCTGGTGTTGGGGCCCCCAGGGGTTGGGCCCCTGGAGCCTGTGTTGGGGCCCACAGGGGTTGGGCTCCTGGGGCTGGGGTTGGGGCCCCCAGGGGTTAGACCCCTGGACCTATGGTTCGGGCGCTCAGGGGTTGGGCTCCTGGAGCTGGTGTTGGGTCCCCCAGGGGTTAGGCCCCTGGAGCTATGCTTCGGGCGCTCAGGGGTTGGGCCCCTGGAGCTGGTGTTGGGGCCCCCAGGGGTTGGGCCCCTGGAGCTGGTGTTGGGGCCCCAGGGATTAGGCCCCTAGATCTATGGTTCAGGCGCTCAGGGGTTGGTCCCCTCGAGCGATGGTTCGGGCGCTCAGGGATTGGGCCGCTGGAGCTGGTTTGGGGCCCCCAGGGGTTGGGCTCCTGGGGCTGTGGTGGGGGCCACCAGGGGTTAGGCCCCTGGAGCTATGGTTCGGGCGCTCAGGGGTTGGGCCCCTGGAGCTGGTGTTGGAGCCCCCAGGGGTTCGGCCGCTGGAGCTGGGGTTTGAGCCCCCAGGGGTTAGTCCCCTGGAGCTCTGGTTCCGGCGCTCAGGGGTTGGGCCGTTGGAGCTGGGGTGGGGGCCCCCAGGGGTTTGGCCCCTGGAGCTGTGGTACGGGCCCTCAGGGGTTGGACCCCTGGAGCTGGGGTTCGGGTCTCCAGGGGTTAGCCCCCTGGAGATATATTTCGGACTCTCAGGGGTTGGGGCCCTGGAGCTGGTGTTGGGGCCCCGAGGGGTTAGGGCCCTGGATCTGGTGTTGGGGCCCGAGGGGTTAGGCCCCTGGAGCTATGGTTCGGGCGCTCAGGAGTTGGGCTCTTGGACCTGGTTTTGGGACCCCCAGGGATTAGGCCCCTGGAGCTATGGTTCGGGAGCTCAGGGGTTGGGAATCTGGAGCTGGTGTTACGGCCCCCAGGTTTTGGACCCCTGGAGCTGGTGTTGGGGCCCCAGGGGTTAGGCCCCTGGAGCTATGGTTCGGGCGCTCAGGGTTGGGCCCCTGGAGCGATGGTTCGGGCGCTCAGGGGTTGGGCCCCTGGAGCTGGTGTTGGGGCCCCCAGGGGTTGGGCTCCTGGGGCTGGGGTTTGGGCCCCCAGGGGTTAGGCCCCTGGAGCTATGGTTCCGGTGCTCAGGGGTTGGACCCCTGGAGCTGGGGTTGGAGCCCCCGGGGGTTAGACCCCTGGAGGTATGGTTCCGGCGCTGAGGTGTTGGGCCCCTGGAGCTGGTGTTGGGGCCCCCAGGGGTTGCGCCCCTGGAGCTGGTGTTGGGGCCCCCAGGGGTTGGGCTCCTGGGGCTGGTGTTGGGGCCCCCAGGGGTTAGGCCCCTGGAGCTATTGTTCCAGCGCTCAGGGGTTGGGCCGTTGGAGCTGGGGTGGGGTCCCCCAGAGGTTAGGCCCCTGCAGCTATGGTTCGGGCGCGCAGGGGTTGGACCCCTGGAGCTGGTGTTGGGGCCCACAGTGGTTAGGACCCTGGAGGTATTGTTCGGGCGCTCAGGGGTTGGGCCCCTGGAGCTGGGGTTGGAGCCCCCGGGGGTTAGGCCCTTGGAGCTATGGTTCAGGCGCTGAGGGGTTGGGCCCCTGGAGCTGGTGTTGGGGCCCCCAGGGATTTGGCCCCTGGAGCTGGGGTTTGGGTCCCCAGGGGTTAGCCCCGCGTAGATATATTTCGGGCTCTCAGGGGTTGGGCCCCTGGAGCTAGTGTTGGGGCCCCGAGGGGTTAGGGCCCTGGAGCTGGTGTTGCGGCCCGAGGGGTTAGGCCCCTGGAGCTATGGTTCGGGCACTCAGGGGTTGGGCCCCTGGAGCTATGGTTTGGGCGCTCAGGGGTTGGGCCTTTGGAGCTGGGGTGGGGGCCCCCAGGGATTAGACCCCTGGAGCTATTGTTCGGGCGCTCAGGGGTTGGGACCCTGGAGCTGGTGTTGGGGCCCCCACGGGTTCGGTCCCTGGAGCTGGGGTTGGATCCCCCGGGGGTTACACCCCTGGAGCTATGGTTCGGGCGCTGAGGGGTTGGGCCCCTGGAGCCTTTGTTGGGGCCCTCAGGGGTTGGGCCCCTGGAGCTGGTGTTGGGGCCCCTAGGGTTAGGCCCTTGGAGCTATAGTTCGGGTGCTCAGGGGTTGGGACCTTGGAGCTGGGGTGGGGGACCCCAGGGGTTAGGCCCCTGGAGCTATGGTTCGGGCGCTCAGGGGTTGGGCCCCTGGAGCTGGTGTTGGAGCCCCCAGGGATTGGGCCGCTGGAGCTGGGGTTTGGCCCCCAGGGGTTAGGCCCCTTGAGCTGTGGTACGGGCGCACAGGGGTTGGGCCCCTGGAGCTGGGGTCGAGGGCCCCAGGGGTTGGGCCCCTGGAGCTGGTGTTGGGGCCCCCAGGGATTAGGCCCCTGGAGCTATGGATCGGGAGCTCAGGGGTTGGGCCTCTGGAGCTGGTGTTAGGGCCCCCAGGGGTTGGACCCCTGGTGCTGGTGTTGGGGCCCTAGGGGTTAGGCCCCTGGAGCTATGGTTCGGGTGCTCAGGGGTTGGGCCCCTGGAGCGATGGTTCGGGAGCTCAGGGGTTGGACCCCTGGAGCTGGTGTTGGGGCCCCCAGGGATTGGGCTCCTGGGGCTGGGGTTTGGGCCCCAGGGGTTAGGCCCCTGGAGCTATGGTTCAGGCGTTCAGGGGTTGGGCCCCTGGAGCTAGTGTTGGGGCCCCCAGGGGTTGGGCCCCTGGAGCTGGTGTTGGGGCCCCCAGGGGTTGGGCTCCTGGGGCTGGTGTTGGGGCCCCAGCAGTTAGGCCCCTGGAGCTATTGTTCGGGCGCTCAGGTTTTGGGCCCTTGGAGCTGGGGTGGGGGCCCCCAGGGGTTAGGCCCCGATAGCTATTGCTCGAGTGCTCAGGGGTTGGGCCCCTGGAGCTGGTGTTGGGGCTCCCAGGGGTTAGTCCCCTGGAGGTATTGTTCGAGCGCTCAGGGGTTGGGCCCCTGGAGCTGGTGTTGGGGACCCCCAGGGGATAGGCCCCTGGAGCTATGGTTCGGGCGCTCAGGGGTTGCATCCCTGGAGCTGGTGTTGGGGCCCCCAGGGGTTGGGCCCCTGGAGCTGGGGTTGGGGCCCCCGGGGGTTAGGCCCTGGAGCTATGGTTCGGGCGCTCAGGGTTTGGGCCCCTGGGGCTGGTGTTGGGGTCCCCAGGAGTTAGGCCCCTGGAGGTATCGTTCGGGCGCTCAGGGGTTGGGCCCTTGGAGCTAGTTTTGGGGCCCCCACGGATTAGGCCCCTGGAGCTATGGATCGGGAGCTCAGGGGTTGCGCATCTGGTGCTGGTGTTAGGGCCCCCAGGGGTTGGACCCCTGGTGCTGGTGTTGGGGCCTTAGGGGTTAGGCCCCTGGAGTTATGGTTCGGGCGCTCAGGGGTTGGGCCCCTGGAGCGATGGTTCGGGCGCTCAGGGGTTGGACCCCTGGAGCTGGTGTTGGGGCCCCCAGGGATTCGGCTCCTGGGGCTGGGGTTTGGGCCCCAGGGGTTAGGCCCCTGGAGCTATGGTTCGGGCGTACAGGGGTTGGGCCCCTGGAGCTGGTGTTGGGGCCCCCAGGGGTTGGGCCCCTGGAGCTGGTGTTGGGGCCCCCAGGGGTTGGGCTCCTGGGGCTGGTGTTGGGGCCCCAGGAGTTAGGCCCCTGGAGCTATGGTTCGGGCGCTCAGGTTTTGGGCCCTTGGAGCTGGGGTGGGGGCCCCCAGGGGTTAGGCCCCTATAGCTATTGCTCGAGTGCTCAGGGGTTGGGCCCCTGGAGCTGGTGTTGGGGCTCCCAGGGGTTAGTCCCCTGGAGGTATTGTTCGAGCGCTCAGGGGTTGGGCCCCTGGAGCTGGTGTTGGGGCCCCCCAGGGGTTAGGCCCCTGGAGCTATGGTTCGGGCGCTCAGGGGTTGCAACCCTGGAGCTGGTGTTGGGGCTCCCAGGGGTTGGGCCCCTGGAGCTCGGGTTGGGGCCCCCGGGGGTTAGGCCCTGGAGCTATGGTTCAGGCGCTCAGGGTTTGGGCCCCTGGGGCTGGTGTTGGGGCCCCCATGGGTTGGGCCCCTGGAGCTGGGTTTGGGGCCCCCAGAGGTTAGGCCCCTGGACCTATGGTTCGGGCGCTCAGGGGTTGGGCCCCTGGAGCTGGTGTTGGGGCCCCCAGGGATTGGGCCCCTGGAGCTTGGGTTCGGGTCCCCAGGGGTTATCCCCCTGGAGATATATTTCGGGCTCTCAGGGTTTGGGCCCCTGTAGCTTGTGTTGGGGCCACGAGGAGTTAGGGCTCTGGAGCTGGTGTTGGGGCCCGAGGGGTTGGGCCCCTGGAGCTATGGTTCGGGCGCTCAGGGGTTGGGCCCCTGGAGCTATGGTTCGGGCGCTCAGGGGTTGGGCCTTTGGAGCTGGGATGGGGGCCCCCAGGTATTAGGCCCCTGGAGATATTGTTCGGGCGCTCAGGGGTTTGGACCCTGGAGCTGGTGTTGGGGCCCACAGGGGTTAGGCCCCTGGAGGTATCGTTCGGGCGCTCAGGGGTTGGGCCCCTGGAGCTAGTTTTGGGGCCCCCAGGGATTAGGCCCCTGGAGCTATGGATCGGGAGCTCAGGGGTTGGGCATCTGGAGCTGGTGTTAGGGCCCCCAGGGGTTGGACCCCTGGTGCTGGTGTTGGGGCCCCAGGGGTTAGGCCCCTGGAGCTATGGTTCGGGCGCTCAGGGGTTGGGCCCCTGGAGCGATGGTTCGGGCGCTCAGGGGTTGGGCCCCTGGAGCTGGTGTTGGGGCCCCCAGGGATTGGGCTCCTGGGGCTGGGGTTTGGGCCCCCAGGGGTTAGGCCCCTGGAGCTATGGTTCCGGCGCTCAGGGGTTGGGCCGTTGGACCTGGGGTGGGGGCCCCCAGGGGTTAGGCCCCTGCAGCTATGGTTCGGGCGCTCAGGGGTTGGACCCCTGGAGCTGGGGTTGGAGCCCCCGGGGATTAGACCCCTGGAGCTATGGTTCAGGCGCTGAGGGGTTGGGCCCCTGGAGCTGATGTTGGGGCCCCCAGGGGTTGGGCCCCTGGAGCTGGTGTTGGGGCCCCCAGGGGTTGGGCTCCTGGGGCTGGGGTTGGGGCCCCCAGGGGTTAGGCCCCTGGAGGTATCGTTCGGGCGCTCAGGAGTTGGGCTCTTGGAGCTGGTTTTGGGACCCCCAGGGATTAGGCCCCTGGAGCTATGGTTCGGGAGCTCAGGGGTTGGGCATCTGGAGCTGGTGTTGGGGCCCCCAGGGGTTAGGCCCCTGGAGGTATCGTTCGGGCGCTCAGGGGTTGGGCCCTTGGAGCTAGTTTTGGGGCCCCCAGGGATTAGGCCCCTGGAGCTATGGATCGGGAGCTCAGGGGTTGGGCATCTGGAGCTGGTGTTAGGGCCCCCAGTGGTTGGACCCCTGGTGCTGGTGTTGGAGCCCCAGGGGTTAGGCCCCTGGAGCTATGGTTCGGGCGCTCAGGGGTTGGGCCCCTGGAGCGATGGTTCGGGCGCTCAGGGGTTGGGCCCCTGGAGCTGGTGTTGGGGCCCCCAGGGATTGGGCTGCTGGGGCTGGGGTTTGGGCCCCCAGGGGTTAGGCCCCTGGAGCTATGGTTCCGGCGCTCAGGGGTTGGGCCGTTGGACCTGGGGTGGGGGCCCCCAGGGGTTAGGCCCCTGCAGCTATGGTTCAGGCGCTGAGGGGTTGGACCCCTGGAGCTGGTGTTAGGGCCCACAGGGGTTAGGCCCCTGGAGGTATTGTTCGTGCGCTCAGGGGTTGGGCCCCTGGAGCTGGTGTTGGGGCCCCGAGGTTTTAGTGCCCTCGAGCTGTGCTTCGGGCGCTTAGGGGTTGGGCCCCTGGACTGGTGCTGGGGCCCCCAGGGGCTGGGCCCCTGGAGCTGGTCTTGGGGCCCCAGGGGTTAGACCCCTGGAGCTATGGTTCAGGCGTTCAGGGGTTGGGCCCCTGGAGCTGGTGTTGGGGCCCCCAGGGGTTGGGCCCCTGGAGCTGGTGTTGGGGCCCCCAGGGGTTGGGCTCCTGGGGCTGGTGTTGGGGCCCCAGGAGTTAGGCCCCTGGAGCTATTGTTCGGGCGCTCAAGTTTTGGGCCCTTGGAGCTGGGGTGGGGGCCCCCAGGGGTTAGGCCCCTATAGCTATTGCTCGAGTGCTCAGGGGTTGGGCCCCTGGAGCTGGTGTTGGGGCCCCCAGGGGTTAGGCCCCTGGAGCTATGGTTCGGGCGCTCAGGGGTTGCAACCCTGGAGCTGGTGTTGGGGCCCCCAGGGGTTGGGCCCCTGGAGCTGGGGTTGTGGCCCCCGGGGGTTAGGCCCTGGAGCTATGGTTCTGGCGCTCAGGGTTTGGACCCCTGGAGCTGGTGTTGGGGCCCCCATGGGTTGGGCCCCTGGAGCTGGGTTTGGGGCCCCCAGGGGTTAGGCCCCTGGACCTATGGTTCGGGCGCTCAGGGGTTGGGCCCCTGGAGCTGGTGTTGAGGCCCCCAGGGATTGGGCCCCTGGAGCTTGGGTTTGGGTCCCCAGGGGTTAGACCCCTGGAGATATATTTCGGGCTCCCAAGGTTTGGGCCCCTGTAGCTTGTGTTGGGGCCACGAGGAGTTAGGGCTCTGGAGCTGGTGTTGGGGCCCGGGGGTTCGGCCCCTGGAGCTATGGTTTGGGCGCTCAGGGGTTGGGCCCCTGGAGCTATGGTTCGGGCGCTCAGGGGTTGGGCCTTTGGAGCTGGGATGGGGGCCCCCAGGTATTAGGCCCCTGGAGCTATTGTTCGGGCGCTCAGGGGTTGGGACCCTGGAGCTGGTGTTGGGGCCCCGAGGTTTTAGGTCCCTCGAGCTGTGCTTCGGGCGCTTAGGGGTTGGGGCCCTGGACTGGTGCTGGGGCCCCCAGGGGCTGGGCCCCTGGAGCTGGTCTTGGGGCCCCAGGGGTTAGGCCCCTGGTGCTATGGTTCAGGCGTTGAGGGGTTGGGCGCCTGGAGCTGGTGTTGGGGCCCCCAGGGGTTGGGCCCCTGGAGCTGGTATTGGGGCCCCCAGGGGTTGGGCTCCGGGGGCTGGTGTTGGGGCCCCAGGAGTTAGGCCCCTGGAGCTATGGTTCGGGCGCTCAGGTTTTGGGCCCTTGGAGCTGGGGTGGGGGCCCCCAGGGGTTAGGCCCCTATAGCTATTGCTCAAGTGCTCAGGGGTTGGGCCCCTGGAGCTGGTGTTGGGGCTCCCAGGGGTTAGTCCCCTGGAGGTATTGTTCGAGCGCTCAGGGGTTGGGCCCCTGGAGCTGGTGTTGGGGCCCCCAGGGGTTAGGCCCCTGGAGCTATGGTTCGGGCGCTCAGGGGTTGCAACCCTGGAGCTGGTGTTGGGGCCCCCAGGGGTTGGGCCTCTGGAGCTGGGGTTGGGGCCCCCGGGGGTTAGGCCCTGGAGCTATGGTTCGGGCGCTCAGGGTTTGGGCCCCTGGAGCTGGTGTTGGGGCCCCCATGGGTTGGGCCCCTGTAGCTGGGTTTGGGGCCCAGGG
>NW_026114681.1:0-52500 GCF_025201925.1 Gopherus flavomarginatus | reverse complement strand
CAACTCCAGGGGCCCAAACCCTGGGGGCCCGAACCTTACCTCCAGGGGCCCAATCCCTGGGGGCCCAAACCATAGCTCCAGGGGCCCAACCCCTGGGGGCCCCAACACCAACTCCAGGGGCCCAACCCCTGGGGGCCCGTACCATAGCTCCAGGGGCCCAACCCCTTGGGGCCCCAACACCAACTCCAGGGGCCCAAACCCTGGGGGCCCCAACACCAACTCCAGGGGCCCAACCGCTGAGCGCCCGAACCATAGCTGTAGAGGCCTAACCCCTGGGGGCCCCAACCCCAGCTCTAGGGGCCCAACCGCTTTGGGACCGAACCCCGCAATAGGGACCTACCCCCTGGGGCCCAGCCGTAGCTCCAGGGTCTCAACCCCTGCGGTCCCCAGCCGTGGCCCCGGAGAACCATGAGTAGTAATAAGCTCGATAGTATTCATCACCATGCAATTTTGACACGTTTCCACGGCACTTTTAGGGCTTATGTCCGGCTTCCCACCCTCCATTTCCGTTGGCTCCGTAGACTATTCTGAAAAAAATGGGCTTGTATTTGTTTGACTAGGGGAAGTGTTGTGTAGTTTTGTGCTTGATGACATAAATAGAAAGTGTATTAAATATCAGGGTGTATTAATAAAAAAGTTAAATAATATTGTAATCTAGGTTTATAAAGGGAATTTTCTAAGGCAAAACCTGTTTGGTAAGCACAGCATAAAAACTTTTTTAAAAGTGTCTAAGAAAAATACAATAAAGCTTACGGTAAACTTAAAAAAAGTTTACCTTTGCAGTCTTTTTGTAAAACCAGGTAGCTTTTTTGGTTTAACCTTAGTAAATAAAACACATTAAAACTAAATAATACCAATGTAGATTAAGAAAAAACGAAGTTTAAAAGGAAAATTGACAAAGGCAAAGCCTGTTTTGTAAGCACGGGGTAAAAAAGTATTTAGACTATTCAATATCATTGCAGATTAAGAAGAAAGATCAAAGATAGACAGCACATGGCGGAATCAGAATGAGACAGAGAGAGAAGCAGGCAGAGTCTGTTTAGTAAGCACAGGGTAAAAAAGAATTCAGAATCAGGGCGGTTTACAAGACAAGAAAAGCGAAGAGAGAGTCCAATTTGCAAAGAGCAAAAATAGAGAACACATGGTAGGATTAAAGAGAAAGAGATAGAATTGTTACCTTTTCCCGTCTTTCTGCAGCTTTCCGGGTTCAAACCCTCTTAGGCTCGTTATCACCGCCTTTGGATCGGACCAATCAGAGGTAGTTTTACAACAGCGTCATAGAATTCATTTTCCTGAACCAAACCTAGTGTCTCAAGACTTTTAACAAGAGCCAGCTCCCCCTCTTTCCACCCTTCCTATTATCTGTTTTTTCTTATCTAAAGAAACAGACCCGCAGCATTTTCCCACCAAGTAGCCCTTTTACAAAGATGTTTTTAAAACGCGCAAGCTTTTCGTAATACACCCTTTTTTAAAGTTTTTCCCTAGGTTTTAAACTAATTGGTTTTTTTTTTGTTTTTCTTTTTTAGTAAAAACAATGTGAAAGTCGGGCAAAGCACCTGTTAGTAAAGGAGCCTCTGTGAGCAGTGGGTCAGAGATAAGAAGGCTGCTTCTTTCCCAAACTTTTTAACAAACACAAGTTACAATTACATTAAGTTTTGCAAAGGGATAATGACTCGAAAGACAAACCTAAGCCACAACCCTTTTGTATCTGTTGTAATAAAAAATTATGCAGAAGCAACCTAGATTTTTTTTAGTAACAGGCGGTTTATAGTCCCCATATTTAGGATACCGGCGGGTTAGAGAGAAGATTGCTTTTTTCCCCACTTTTTAACAAATAAGGTTGAAAAAGAAACCTGAAGACCCATAGCCTTTATGTAGGCATAGGTGTTTTAATAACATGTAAGTGTGCAAAAACATTTTAGTGCGATAAAACTAATGCGCTGTAATAAAAAAGGTTTGTTTTTTTTAATTTTAGGCTAACCCGGGCCATTTTATAGTAAAAACAGCAGGCTCTTGCAGCAGCTCTTAGCAAAAACAGCCTCTGTAAATCAGTAAATTTAAAAAAAAAGAACAAAACATAACAAGGTCTTCTTTTAAAGCAAAAGAACCCCCAAAACAGGTATTAAGAAGCATACTAATTTACTATAAAAACTAAGCTTTTTAACCATTAAAGTTTAAAAGCTAAAGCGTGTAGCCAAAAACCTTCCCGCGTTTTTTAAAAAACCAACTAAGACAACTCCCCCTCCGCTCTTAGCTAAACAGCCAGAGCCTTCGGCTTTTTTTTTAACCCTGTAACAAAACCTAAATACCGTTTTAAAATATGTTTTAAAGAAATATATAATTTTTTTTAACTTACTAACAATGTAAAATAAGTTGTGTAAAAGTTTAAAGTGGTTTATTTTTAAATTAGCAGTTTTGTTTTAAAAACTAAGGCCATAAAACAAATTAAAGAAATACAGATTGCAGTTTTAAAAAAGTTTTTGGTTACAAGGGTGTAAAGGGGTACATTACCATTTAAAAAAGGCTTTTTATTAACTGTTTAAACACATTTACTATAAAAAAATAACATTTTTAGCCATTAAACCTAAAGCATGTTGGCAGTCTGGGGACCGACACCCGCCTTTTTTCCTAGAAAAGTGCCCTTTACGCACCCTGTTTTTTTAAAGAAACGCCTTTTGAAATATTAATTTTGGGGGGGGGTGGAGGGCAAAACCTTTTTTTAAAAACAGGTTTAAGCCTATAAATAGAGGAACAAAAAACTTAACAAGACTGTTAAAGAAATATTGCTAATACAAGACTTTGACCGTTATGGGGAGCAACCACATGGTAAGAAACCTTACTATAATTTGCGTGGGTCGTCAAGGTATTATACTAGCGTTATGCTCACTTAAAAGGCAATATTTTTTCTTTTAAATAGGACGAGGCCTTTTTTCTTGACATTCCAGATGCCGCGCTACAAGCTTTAAACTTTGGTAAGCTAATTAATATGCTACACAAGAATAATTTATTTTTAAGATAAAAGGTTTTAAAAAAATTTATTTTTTTAATTTAGAACAAGATGGAAGTCAAAACCACCCAATAGTTTTCCTGAAATTACAAAAGAAGGTGTGAACTGTTTTTCAAATATGTGTTTTTTAAAATAAAAAAATCTGTAGTTGGAAATTATTACAAACCGCAGCCCGGGGAGCCGGTTCATTACTACGATTTTACCAACCTCTACCCTTTTGTTAACAAAACTAATCAATATCCTGTAGGACATCCCGTTATTGTGTATGAGGGTTTTGGGGATATCTGCCAGTACTTTGGCGTTGCCAAGGTTAGAGTGTACCCTCCAAGAGGTTTGTATTTTCCCGTGTTACAATACAGGGTTGATGGTAAACTAATGTTTCCCCTGTGCGCACTTTGTGCAGAAACAAAACAAAAGGACCCCTGCAGGCACAATCAGGAGGAGAGGGCTTTAACAGGGGCTTGGTGCCCTATAGAGTTGGTGGAGGCTTTAAACAAAGGGTACAGTAAAAAGGGGAGTGGAATCCACCCCATTGGATTATTTAGGAGATTTAACTAGCGAAATACCCCCAGATGATCACATTGTGGAGTTTGTGTCCGCGGGACCTAAAACATGCGGGGACAAACTGTCCAGCGGTAAAACCTCTATGAAATTAAAAAGAATCACACTTAACTCTTTCGCTAACAAGAGGACTCCTAAAGGGTGGCATGTTTCTATGAAAGCCTTGGCAGAGCTAAACGTGCCTACGACAGTCGTAGGGCATGTTACCAATGAACAATTTTTAGAGCGTCTAAAAGTAGGGCTAAAGCCTGTCAAGGCCACAGGTAGAACCACCCCTTTTAAAAACGTCCCTGTTAAAAAACGAAAAATTGACTGGTTAACAGTGTAAAATAAAAGACGTAAATAAAATTTTATTGGTGCACCTCTTTAAACACACGCAAGATAAACACGTTTGAACATGTTGAAACATGCTTAAAACAGGTCTGGACATGCCGGGTCTTCATAGACGGTTACAACAGAAATTAACACAGAACTACACAGAGGACGCCCAATTGACCTGACACAAGCTAAAGCGCTAAGCCTGTGGAAAACCGTCTACGGGGGTAATTTTAAAATAAAGACGCAACGTGTGATTTCTAAAAAAGGGGATCAAGTAATAGTATCTAAAACAAAGTGCATTGTTGAAAAGGGGAATCAGCAAACCATTACCGATGAAATATTTATCGTTTCAGGGGTTTTATTAAGAGGACAAAGACAGGTGTATGCATTACAAGATTATGAAGGGGAGGAAGTCGTGCCGTCTTCTTATCCTGAAGACTTACAAAAAGTAAACCCTAACGAGGACTGCGTTTACAAGGTAGAAAAATTTTTAGCAGAAAAAGGTCAGGGAATAAACAAATTTTTTTTGTAAAATGGAAAGGCTGGCCTAAGAAATTTAATAGTTGGCTTAAAGCGTCTCAAGTGCACTACCTTTAATAAAAAAATGACTGAAAAAAGTTTTTACATGACCTTACCAAGCAACGCCTGAGCGGGGGTTTTTCCTCAAAATACTAGTTCCAATTTTACAATAAAACTAGCCAAGCCTTCAAATTTAATAAGGCGGTGGGATGTCGCTTTATCGGAAATTTATTATTGTCACTTTTGGAACACGCTTCTTTACGAAACAGCATTTACTTTAGCCTCGGAAAAAAGTTCCAACCTACAACATGGATTCCGGCTATTATTCAATCATTCACCATTTAATAGAAATCATCAAGAATATAGACAAAGATGCCGAAAAACCAAATACCTACGTTATTTACAACCCTGTGACTAGAAGCGTTCAGTTAAAACCAAACGATGGAAAGTAGTTTTTTTCCACAGTGGGTAAATTGGCAACAATATTGGGAATGCTTTCAAATCATCCGTGTAGGATAGTACCCCGCAGACATTACGGGGTGGTTAACTCTTTATACGTGTACACGGATATAGTGGAACATCAGTTAGTGGGGGACTACTATGTGCCGCTGTTGCGCTGCGTTCCCATCCGCGGTAGCAACAACGAATTTCTTACAATAATGTATGACAAACCGCATTACGTTCCCTTAAGTAAGCAGCACATCAGAACCCTTACTATTGAAATAAAGACGGATCAAAATAAGCGCGCTTCATTTAGTTTTGGAAAGATAATTGTTAAACTATATTTGCGCCCCCAAGAAGCTGGAGAATTGTGACTAAGAAAAACTATGGAGACCCCTTTTTGTATAGAAACTACTACAAGGCCCAGGCTGGCTATGCCTTAGCAGGATATCAAGGATTACTCGTTTTGTACGGGATAGGTTTAGAAGGCATATTTCGCAGTCTTTTTAGAAAAGTCGTGTCCCCTTTAAAAAGAGGTTTTTTACATTATTAAACGCCACATAAAACAGCCGCAAAAAATATAACCAAAAATGTCGTAAACCACGTGTCTAGCGCAGTTAAAAACAACACAGGAGCAGAGGAAGGTTCCGGTTTACTGGTAATGAGAAGAAAAAGATCAGCGATGCGCCAGCCATTTAAGGTACCATATAGACCATTAAAAAAAAGCTGTCGGAAGACGTCTTTGCCATATACCTAAAAGGCCTCCTAAGAAGAGGAAGCGTCTCGTTCCCGCGATAAAAGGGATATATTTTAAAATGGCTTTTATTCATTGTGGGTCTGACGAATGCACCAAAATCGGAACTGGATTTATTTCAAATAGCCCCTACAAAAACCAGTATTTAAAATAACTTTTATGTAGAGGTACCTTCTTTGACCGCTTTTACGGTAAATGCACCTCTTGAATTTTTTATTACGGGGCTTGGGGATCATTACTTAGACCTTAACAACACTCTACTGTACGTGTGCTGCAAGGTGATAAAAGATGACTGGTCGGACATTGATGATGATGCCCGGGTTCCCCGAATAGACTACCCCATCGCCACTCTTTTTAACCAGCTGGATGTTACTTTAGGCGATCGTATTAATAGCTAGAGCAACAATTGTTACCCTTAGAGAGCCTTAATAGAGCTAATTTTAAACGAAAAGCCACGACACCCTCGCTACGCAATTTGTTTTTTTAAAGAAAATCTACTGCTAAACGGTGTAGTTTTAAAAATTAAACTAAGTTGCAAAGATGTTTTTTGCCTTATGAGCGGGATTGAAAACCAGAATTATGAAGTACACATTATTTCGGTTTCTTTGCTTTTAAATCGTGCAAAAGTAACCCTGGAGGTTCGTTTGGGGCACGGCGAAGCTTTAATGATTGTCAACGCTAAGTATCCCGTAGACCGGGTAAGCATAAACGTGTTTAGCATACCGGCCGGCAGTCGTGTCAGTTACCAGGAAAACCTTTTTTTAGGACAGCTACTCAAGCACCTAGTAGTAGGTTTTATAGATAACGACGCCTTCAGCGGCAGCTACGTTAAAAATCCTTTTAACTTTAAACATTATAATCTTAATTTTGTGGCCTTGTATGTGGATGGCGAACAGGTGCCAGCAAATCCCCTACAACCCGATTTTGAAAATGGAACCGGGGATGAATTTGCCCAGGGCTATACGCTGTACGCCTTTGATTTGACCCCATATCAGTAGTCCGCCGATCATTATTCTTTAATTAAAACTGGAAACCTGAGAGCGGAATTTCGGTTTGCAACGGCTTTGCCGTCTACGGTTAACATGATAGGGTATGGGGTTTTTGATAACGTGCTCGAAGTAAATCATAGAAGAAACGTTCTGTTTAACTATATGTAATCATGCACACCGTGCAGCTACGTGATATTTTATCAAAGGACCCTTCTTTTTTAGATGCTTTTTCTAGCGATTGCTTTCGAAAGGTTTTGAGTCCGGAAGACCTTTGGGGCATATTGTTAACATCCACCCCCATAAGTTACCCGGGGAACATTTGTTGGCCCTTTATTTTCCAAAACGGGGGCCCGGCGAGTTTTTGACTCCTGCGGTTTTTCCGAAGACACTAACTTTTTCCCTAAGCCTATTATGAATTTTTTAAACCGTAACTGTGATAAAGTTGTGTTTCATCAGAGACAACTTCAGGACCTCTTAGCAGTAACCTGCGGTTATCATTGGATTTTTTTCTTAAACAACGTAATAAGGGTTTATCTTTTGATTGTATTTTAAAGTTGTACACAGATGATTTACCAGAAAATGACCGCTTGGTGGTGCAATTTGTAAAAGGAAGAAGACCGGCATGCCCAGACCTGTTTTAAACATATTTCAACATGTTCAAACGTGTTTGTCTTCTCGTGTGTTTAAAGAGGTGCACCAATAAAATTTTGTTTACGTCTTTTATTTTACCTTTTTAACCAGTCGATTTTTCGTTTTTTTAACAGGGACGTTTTTAAAAGGGGTGGTTCTACTTGTGGCCTTGACAGGCTTTAGCCCTATTTTTAGGCGCTCTAAAAACTGTTTATTGGTAACATGCCCTACGACGGTCTTAGGCACGTTTACCTCTGCCAAGGCTTTCATAAAAACATGCCACCCTTTAGGAGTCCTCTTGTTAGCGAAAGAATAAGAGCCGGTTACCCCCTGACTATATCAAGCATGTGAGACCCCTCAATCGCTTTTCCCCGGTACACAAGCGGCAGTTATCAGCCCAAGAAGAAACATCTTTACGCTGTTTAAGCTTACTTAACAATATTTCAGCTTTTTTTTATAACGAGGGTTTACCTCTCCAATACTTCCAGAATAACAAAGTCCGATATACCTCCCTGAACTTTAGGAGGTTGAATCTCCTCTTGCTCTTGCTCTTGCTCGGGGAAAAAAAGAGGTTTATTTTAGTCTTTTCCATTTCACCACGCTTGGCCAATACCAGGTATCTTTGCAGGACCCCCTCGTAGAGTTTAGCCTTTTCGTAGTCGGATAAACCGGTTCTTTGAAGAATGTCTCATTTCTGAATCCAATTGGCAAGTGGTTGTGGTTCACGTATATTCTTCACCGCTAGAAGTCCGACGAGGTACAGTTTTTTCAGTGTGTTCCGTTACCTGTTAATTAAAAGGCTTGACAGCAGGGGGAGTGCAAAGCTTAACAAACGACCATTAAAGCAACCGGTTTGTTTTACAATAAGCTCTTTTTCTTTTTAGGGATAGCTTTTTATCGATTAGCTTTTTAATAATTTTTCGGGTTTTTTTTTTAAGGATGCTTATTTGTCGAGGTTTTAGAGGAAAGTTTCCTTTTAAAGTGTTAAGCTCTATTTCTGAGATGGCCGCTGCTAGGTCGTTAGAAGCCGTAACTATTTTTTATGGTTTTTTTTTAAAGGAGTATGCATAGGGCCGGTCTGTGGGGAAAAGACCTGTTTTTAACCTGAGGTTTTCGGACGCTGAACGTTTAAATCCACCAGCAGATACGCGAAGGGTTTTTTGGTACCGTGATCAGAAGCCTCCAAAAAAATTGTAGTTTATCGCGGGGGTTTTTAAAAAGAACCATATATTTAGTATATAAATTAATTGTACGGCTTTTTTCCCTGACAAAACATATTTTGCACAATGTACAGAATACTTAATTTTTTGTGGTGTACGTATTTTGTAAAGGCTTTTTCAATTTCAGCGCTTTCAGAAGCAGACTCCACTAGATCATCAATAACAACCACATTCACTTTATTACGAAATAAATGGTCATCATTAAATGTGTTAGGTAATCTTCAAAAATGTAATACATGAAAATTTTTGGAGCAACTCTGTATAGAGCGGTTACCATCAGCTATAATACCACACAATATTTTCAGGCATACATGAAAACAGTTTGTTGACCATTTTCTACCAACTGATTTATAAAATAAGATTCTCCAGAATTTGAGGGACGACAGAGCAAAAAGTAAAAGGGATGAACAAACGTGGTTTTTCATAACTATTAATACCCGTACGGCAAAGTTTTAAAAGGCTCCTCGAGGGCTCTTTTGTCGTAAATCTGTAAAAGCAGCAAAGAATCCTGTGGCACCTTATAAACTAACAGACGTTTTGGAGCATGAGCTTTCGTGTGTGAACACCCACTTCCTCAGATGCATGTATCTGAGGAAGTGGGTATTCACCCACGAAAGCTCATGCTCCAAAACCTTTGTCGTGAATGACTTCTTGGGGTTTTTTTTGAGTCCTTGTTTCTATTAACCAGTGTTTTTTTACCCTTACGATTCCTAGCTGCTGTGTTACGATTTCTTTTGGGTCCTATCCCGCGGGGTAATCCCAGACGAGTTCTTTTAAGCTTTCAAAATTAATTTTTTCAGTGTTTCCTGAGTTGTGTGATTCCTTTTAATTTCATAGAGGTTTTACCGCTGGACAGTTTGTACCCGTATGTTTTAGGTCCTGCGGATACAAACTCCACAATGTGTAAATAATCCCCTGGGGTGGATTCCACTCCCCTTCTTTACTTACAAAAATTATAGAATCCGTATCATGATAAAGACTCCGCTGCTGTAAACGGTCTAACAAGCGGTCGACCTCTAGCCCAGCATAAGCGGTGGTAAAGCACGCTATAAACAATTTAGTGATGCTGGAATGAGTGTAGGGTTCTTTTGCGTACTTCCAAGACACTACGGCTGTGTCATCATCGATAAACTCGCACAATGACACATCGTAATAAGGTACAAAAACTTACTTGAAGAGCTCGTCAGTGTCTGTTACTATACTAGTATTAGTCAAATTTGTTCGCTGACCAAGTTTTCCCCACAGGGAATTTAAAAACAGCTTTGAGATTTGTCTTTTTGCGGGGTTTACCTTAATTTTTTTAAGACGCAGACACACACCTTCTTTTTCACGGTACTCTTTAAGGTACTGTTCTTTTTTAAACTTGTCCGTACACCAGTGAGGGAACCCCGAGGCCTCTTGTTTTCGTCTTAGGTGTAGTCCGAAAATAGGGCATCCGAAGAGCGGCTAAAATGCCAGACTTCATAACTTTCAGCGATTCTGTACCCTTTGTTTAAAGCCTCCACCAACTCTATAGGGCACCAAGCCCCTGCTAGAGCCCTCTCCTCCTAACTGTGCCTGCAGGGGTCCTTTTGTTTTGTTTCTGCACAAACGGCGCAGAGGGGAAACATTAGTTTACCATCAACCCTGTATGGTAACACGGGAAAATACAAACCTCTTGGAGGGTACACTTTAACCTTGGCAATGCCAAAGTACTAGCAGATATCCCCCAAACCCTCATACACAATAACGGGATGTCCTACAGGATATTGTTTAGTTTTGTCAACAAAAGGGTAGAGGTTGGTAAAATCGTAGTAATGAACCTGCTCCCCGGGCTGCGGTTTGTAATAATGGTAAATGGCGTTTGTTCTAGCACCCTAAAGGGCGTCTCTAGGAACCAAAGGCTGTGGCAGCTTTTTTTCTCGTAAAAAATTTTCCACCTGGTTATCGTTTGCTAGCATAGTCCTTACCTAAAACCCCTGGCTTTTCGAAAATTCAGCCTTAATGATGGTTCTGTTGTACAGCTGTCCGTGGGTTGCCTTAAGCAACGGGTTGTAATCATTTTCGCAATAGCAAATGGGGCACCGGTGAAAAAACACCCGTTAAATTCAAAGGCCGTGGGAAGGCTGTACACCCCCCGTTGTAAAACAAGACCAATTTTCATTTTCATAATACATAACGGTAATAGCTACCCCCAAGCACACTTCGAAAGAGCTCTCGTCTGTCAAGCTAATCATTTTTTGGTCCGAAAACCCCAATTCCTGATGAAGGTGTTTGGCCCCCTCTAACAGCTGGGCATCTGTAACTTTTTTATCTGATAGAAGACCCAGCACGCTACCGGCAAAAGACAGGTTGTCACCCTGGTTATTTAAATCAATTAAATGTTTTCTTTTTTTTCAAAAATTTTACTGCACGTAATAGTTTTTAGAGGTCTTACAGACCCAACTCCACCAACCCTGTTATTAATAAGTGTAACAGCCAGGCGTATAGTTTCGGACCACACAATCTCTGCGTTACTTTGCAACACATTAACGATGTTATTTAAAAAATCTACGTCGTTTAAATTTTCCCAAGGCCTCCGTAAAGAAAAGAGCTGGTGATTTATCCCCGGGACATCTAAGCGTGGCTGTACAAAATCTTCAGGGCCCACCTGATTATTAATATCATCTAGCAAATTTTGAAAAGCGATGTCGATGGCCATCATGGTTTCTGTGAACCCGGTTACTCTGTCCAAATTAGCAAAACGAAATTCTTCAAAATAGTCATAAGCCTTAAACTTCCTTCGGGGTCTTATCCAGTATCTTACACGCTCCAAATACACCTGTGGTGGTGTATCAGGAGCGGGGGAATCTGGACCTTCAGAAGAAGAAGAAGGGGTGGGAGGGTCTATTTCCCTTTCTTGGTTGGGGGGGTTGTTTTTTAAAATAGCTTTGGTTTTTTTTATGTTTTTGGCCAAAAGCCTTCTTACTATTTTAGATTTTTTCCATTTTTTTCCCTACCCCTCTTTTCATTTTTAGGTTTCATGTGCAGTCAGCCTCTTCCTTCCCCATTTATCGCACTTTCCACTTTTTTAATTAGTGCCCGTGTATCTGCTATTTTTTGGTCTAAAAACCACCCTTTCTTCTGGAAAATTTTGTTTTTGAAATACCTCAAGAATTAGCTTTGAAAACTTTTTATCTATTAAACGCTTTAGAGATGTACAAACACTAAACAGCTAGTTAAAAGCAGCAACAGATGCAGCCAGCCCCACAGGAACATTCTTATTTCTGGCAAGGGTTTTGCGGGTTCCAAAACCCGGGGGATTAACTTCTTCACCCTGCTCAAACCACGCGTAAACATGGTTGCTTCCACAGAGTTGTTTGTTTTTAAAGCTAATTGTTTTGGGTCGGGGAGGCAAAGGTCTGTTGAAAACTAGGGGCTTTAACTCCTCTGCCTCGCTTACCATGGTTCCTGGAAGTTGTAGAGGTAGCTTTGGGTGGTTCAAAAGCTTGGGGGGGGGTCTGAGCCCCTTTGCCCCCTCCCTGAAAACGAATGCTGTTTTAGAGGTAGACTTTTTGGCCTTTTTTAGTGCCGGCTGGTTTTGTGCAATAAGAGATTTGGACGCGCAGGGCTGTTCAAAATCGCTGTGCTTAATGCCCTTGCTTCCAACTGCAGCTGCCTCAAAGGGAAATTTCTTGGCCTCTGTAAGCGCGCTCACCTTCAACATTTCTTCTTGAGGAATAACGCTTGATGAGTCTGCCGATACACATAAACAGAATGTTTTTTAGCACGGCTTTTTTTTAACTAACAACAAAGCTGTTCCCCAAAAATATATATTTTAAAAACGTTTTTGCAATAAGCGGGCTAAAAACCGCGTTTAAATTATAGTTTACACCACGCAGGGGAGGTAGAACGGCAACTTTTGTACAATAAAAGCTTTAAGGGTTTTCAAGCCCCTAAAATGCACACTATTTCCAACTACAGATTTTTTTATTTTAAAAAACACATATTTGAAAAACAGTTCACACCTTCTTCTGTAATTTCAGGAAAACTATTGGGTGGTTTTGACTTCCATCTTGTTCTAAATTAAAAAAATAAATTTTTTTAAAACCTTTTATCTTAAAAATAAATTATTCTTGTGTAGCATATTAATTAGCTTACCAAAGTTTAAAGCTTGTAGCGCGGCATCTGGAATGTCAAGAAAAAAGGCCTCGTCCTATTTAAAAGAAAAAATATTGCCTTTTAAGTGAGCATAACGCTAGTATAATACCTTGACGACCCACGCAAATTATAGTAAGGTTTCTTACCATGTGGTTGCTCCCCATAACGGTCAAAGTCTTGTATTAGCAATATTTCTTTAACAGTCTTGTTAAGTTTTTTGTTCCTCTATTTATAGGTTTAAACCTGTTTTTAAAAAAAGGTTTTGCCCTCCACCCCCCCCCAAATTAATATTTAAAAAGGCGTTTCTTTAAAAAAACAGGGTGCGTAAAGGGCACATTTCTAGGAAAAAGGCGGGTGTCGGTCCCCAGACTGCCAACATGCTTTAGCTTTAATGGCTAAAAATGTTATTTTTTTATAGTAAATGTGTTTAAGCAGTTAATAAAAAGCCTTTTTTAAATGGTAATGTACCCATTTACACCCTTGTAACCAAAAACTTTTTTAAAACTGCAACCTGTATTTCTTTAATTTGTTTTATGGCCTTAGTTTTTAAAACAAAACTGCTAATTTAAAAATAAACCACGTTAAACTTTTACACAACTTATTTTACATTGTTAGTAAGTTAAAAAAATTATATATTTCTTTAAAACATATTTTAAAACGGTATTTAGGTTTTGTTACAGGGTTAAAAAAAAAGCCGAAGGCTCTGGCTGTTTAGCTAAGAGCGGAGGGGGAGTTGTCTTAGTTGGTTTTTTAAAAAACGCGGGAAGGTTTTTGGCTACACACTTTAGCTTTTAAACTTTAATGGTTAAAAAGCTTAGTTTTTATAGTAAATTAGTATGCTTCTTATAACCTGTTTTGGGGGTTCTTTTGCTTTAAAAGAAGACCTTGTTATGTTTTGTTCTTTTTTTTTAAATTTACTGACTTACAGAGGCTGTTTTTGCTAAGAGCTGCTGCAAGAGCCTGCTGTTTTTACTATAAAATGGCCCGCGTTAGCCTAAAATTAAAAAAAACAAACCTTTTTTATTACAGCGCATTAGTTTTATCGCACTAAAATGTTTTTGCACACTTACATGTTATTAAAACACCTATGCCTAAATAAAGGCTATGGGTCTTCAGGTTTCCTTTTCAACCTTATTTGTTAAAAAGTGGGGAAAAAAGCAATCTTCTCTCTAACCCGCCGGTATCCTAAATATGGGGACTATAAACCACCTGTTACTAGAAAAAATCTAGGTTGCTTCTGCATAATTTTTTATTACAACACATACAAAAGGGTTGTGGCTTAGGTTTGTCTTTCGAGTCATTATCCCTTTGCAAAACTTAATGTAATTGTAACTTGTGTTTGTTAAAAAGTTTGGGAAAGAAGCAGCCTTCTTATCTCTGACCCACTGCTCACAGAGGCTCCTTTACTAACAGGTGCTTTGCCCGACTTTCACATTGTTTTTACTAAAAAAGAAAAACAAAAAAAACCAATTAGTTTAAAACCTAGGGAAAAACTTTAAAAAAGGGTGTATTACGAAAAGCTTGCGCGTTTTAAAAACATCTTTGTAAAAGGGCTACTTGGTGGGAAAATGCTGCGGGTCTGTTTCTTTAGATAAGAAAAAACAGATAATAGGAAGGGTGGAAAGAGGGGGAGCTGGCTCTTGCTTAAAGTCTTGAGACACTAGGTTTGGTTCAGGAAAATGAATTCTATGACGCTGTTGTAAAACTACCTCTGATTGGTCCGATCCAAAGGCGGTGATAACGAGCCTAAGAGGGTTTGAACCCGGAAAGCTGCAGAAAGACGGGAAAAGGTAACAATTCTATCTCTTTCTCTTTAATCCTACCATGTGTTCTCTATTTTTGCTCTTTGCAAATTGGACTCTCTCTTCGCTTTTCTTGTCTTGTAAACCGCCCTGATTCTGAATTCTTTTTTACCCTGTGCTTACTAAACAGACTCTGCCTGCTTCTCTCTCTGTCTCATTCTGATTCCGCCATGTGCTGTCTATCTTTGATCTTTCTTCTTAATCTGCAATGATATTGAATAGTCTAAATACTTTTTTACCCCGTGCTTACAAAACAGGCTTTGCCTTTGTCAATTTTCCTTTTAAACTTCGTTTTTTCTTAATCTACATTGGTATTATTTAGTTTTAATGTGTTTTATTTACTAAGGTTAAACCAAAAAAGCTACCTGGTTTTACAAAAAGACTGCAAAGGTAAACTTTTTTTAAGTTTACCGTAAGCTTTACTGTATTTTTCTTAGACACTTTTTAAAAAAGATTTTATGCTGTACTTACGAAACAGGTTTTGCCTTAGAAAATTCCCTTTATAGACCTAGATTACAATATTATTTAACTTTTTTATTAATACACCATGATATTTAATACACTTTTTATTCATGTCATCAAGCACAAAACTACACACTTCCCCTAGTCAAACACATACAGGCCCATTTTTTTCAGAATAGTCTACGGAGCCAACGGAAATGGAGGGAGGGAAGCCGGACATAAGCCCTAAAAGTGCGGTGGAAACGTGTCAAAATTGCATGGGGATGAGTACTATCGAGCTTATTACTACTCATGGTTCTCCGGGGCCACGGTTGGGGCCCGCAGGGGTTGAGACCCTGGAGCTACGGTTGGGGACCCAGGGGGTAGGTCCCTATTGCGGGGCTCGGTCCCAAAGCGGATGGGCCCCGAGAGCTGGTGTTGGGGCCCCCAGGGGTTGGGCCCCTGGTGTGGGTGTTGGGGCCCCCAGGGTTTGGGGCCCTGGAGCTGGTGTTGGGTTCCCCAGGGGTTGGACCCCTGGAACTATGGTTCGGGCCACCAGGGGTTGGGCCCTTGGAGCTGGTGTTGGGGCCCCCGGGGGTTGGGCCCCTGGAGTTGGTGTTGGGGCCCCCAGGGTTTGGGCGCCTGGAGCACGTGTTGGGGCCCCCAGGGGTTGGGCCCCTGGAGCTATGGTTCGTTCCCCCAGGGTTTGGGCCCCTGGAGTTGGTGTTGGGGCCCCCAGGGTTTGGGCGCCTGGAGCTCGTGTTGGGGCCCCCAGGGGTTGGGCCCCTGGAGTTGGTGTTGAGGCCCCCAGGGTTTGGGCCCCTGGAGTTGGTGTTGGGGCCCCCAGGGGTTGGGCCCCTGCAGTTGTTGTTGGGGCCCCCAGGGTTTGGGTTCCTGGAGCTGGTGTCGAGGCCCCCAGGGTTTGAGTCCCTGGAGTTGGTGTTGGGGCCCCCAGGGTTTGGGCCCCTGGAGCTATGGTTCGGGCCCCCAGGGGTTGGGCCCCTGGAGTTGGTGTTGGGTCCCCCAGGGGTTGGTCCCCTGGAGTTGGTGTTGGGGCCCCCAGGGGTTGGTCCCCTGGAGTTGGTGTTGGGGCCCCAAGGGGTTGGGCCCCTGGAGCTGGTGTTGGGGCCCCCAGGGGTTGGGTCCCTGGAGCTATGGTTCGGGCCCCAGGGTTTGGGCCCCTGGAGTTGGTGTTGGGGCCCCCAGGGTTTGGGCCCCTGGAGTTGGTGTTGGGGCCCCCAGGGGTTGGGCCCCTGGAGCTATGGTTCGGGCCCCCCGGGTTTGGGCCCCTGGAGCTGGTGTTGGGGCCCCCAGGGGTTGAGCCCCTGGAGTTGGTGTTGGGGCCCCCAGGGTTTGCGTCCCTGGAGCTATGGTTCGGGCCCCCAGGGGTTGGGCCCCTGGAGCTGGTGTTGGGGGACCCAGGGTTTGGGCCCCTGGAACTGGTGTTGGGGCCCCCAGGGGATGGGCCCCTGGAATTGGTATTGGGGCCCCCAGGGGTTGGGTCCCTGGAGATATGGTTCGGGCCCCCAGGGTTTGGGCCCCTGGAGTTGGTGTTGGGGACCCCAGGGGTTTGGCCCCTGGAGCTGGTGTTGGGGCCCCCAGGGGTTGGGCCCCTGGAGCTGGTGTTGGGGCCCCAGGGGCCCCTAAAGCTGGTGTTGGGGTTTGGGCCCCTGGACTTGGTGTTGGGGCCCCCAGGGGTTGAGCCCCTGGAGTTGGTGTTGGGGCCCCCAGGGTTTGCGTCCCTGGAGCTATGGTTCGGGCCCCCAGGGTTTGGGCCCCTGGAGTTGGTGTTGGGGACCCCAGGGGTTTGGCCCCTGGAGCTGGTGTTGGGGCCCCCAGGGGTTGGGCCCCTGGAGCTGGTGTTGGGGCCCCCAGGGGTTGGGCCCCTGGAGCTATGGTTCGGTCCCCCAGGATTTGGGCCCTGGAGCTGGTGTTGGGGCCCCAGGGGCCCCTAAAGCTGGTGTTGGGGTCCCCAGGGGTTGGGCCCCTGGCGTTGGTGTTGGGGCCCCAGGGGCCCCTGAAGCTGGTGTTGGGGCCCCCAGGGGTTGGGCCCCTGGAGCTATGGTTCGGGCCCCCAGGGTTTGGGCCCCTGGAGTTGGTGTTGGGGCCCCCAGGGGTTGGGCCCCTGGAGTTGGTGTTGGGGCCCCCAGGGTTTGGGCCCCTGAAGCTGGTGTTGGGGCCCCCAGGGGTTGGGCCCCTTGAGTTGGTGTTGGGGCCCCCAGGGGTTGGGCCCGTGGAGCTGGTGTTGGGGTCCCCAGGGGTTGGGCCCCTGGAGCGATGGTTCGGGCCCCCAGGGGTTGGGCCCCTGGAGCTGGTGTTGGGGCCCCCAGGGGATGGGCCCCTGGAATTGGTGTTGGGGCCCCCAGGGGTTGGGCCCCTGCAGCAATGGTTCGGGCCCCCAGGGCTTGGGCCCCTGGAGCTGGTGTTGGGGCCCCCAGGGGTTGGGCCCCTGGAGCTGGTGTTGGGGCCCCCAGGGGTTGGGCCCCTGGAGCTGGTGTTGGGGCCCCCAGGGGTTGGGCCCCTGGAGCTATGGTTCGGTCCCCCAGAGTTTGGGCCCCTGGACCTGGTGTTGGGGTCCCCAGGGGTTGGGCTCCTGGAGTTGGTGTTGTGGCCCCCAGGGGTTGGACCCCAGGAGTTGGTGTTGGGTCCCCCAGAGTTTGGGCCCCTGGAGCTGGTGTTGGGGCCCCCAGGGGTTGGGCCCCTGGAGTTGGTGTTGGGGCCCCCAGGGGTTGGGCCCCTGGAGCTGGTGTTGGGGCCCCCAGGGGTTGGGACCCTGGAGCTATGGTTCGGGCCCCCAGGGGTTGGGCCCCTGGAGCTGGTGTTGGGGCCCCCAGGGTTTGGGCCCATGGAGCTGGTGTTGGGGCCCCCAGGGTTTGGGCCCCTGGAGTTGGTGTTGGGGCCCCCAGGGTTTGGGGCCCTGGAGCTGGTGTTGGGGCCCCCAGGGGTTGGGCCCCTGGAGCTATGGTTCGGGCCCCCAGGGGTTGGGCCCCTGGAGCTATGGTTCGTTCCCCCAGGGGTTGGGCCCCTGGAGCTGGTGTTGGGGCCCCCAGGGGTTGGGCCCCTGGTGTGGGTGTTGGGGCCCCCAGGGTTTGGGGCCCTGGAGCTGGTGTTGGGTTCCCCAGGGGTTGGACCCCTGGAACTATGGTTCGGGCCACCAGGGGTTCGGCCCTTGGAGCTGGTGTTGGGGCCCCCGGGGGTTGGGCCCCTGGAGTTGGTGTTGGGGCCCCCAGGGGTTGGGCCCCTGGAGTTGGTGTTGGGGCCCCCAGGGGTTGGGCCCCTGCAGTTGTTGTTGGGGCCCCCAGGGTTTGGGTTCCTGGAGCTGGTGTCGAGGCCCCCAGGGTTTGAGTCCCTGGAGTTGGTGTTGGGGACCCCAAGGGCCCCTGGAGCTATGGTTCGGGCCCCCAGGGGTTGGGCCCCTGGAGTTCGTGTTGGGGCCCCCAGGGGTTGGGCACCTGGAGTTGGTGTTGGGGCCCCCAGGGGTTGGGCCCCTGGAGCTATGGTTCGGACCCCCAGGGTTTGGGCCCCTGGAGTTGGTGTTGGGGCCCCCAGGGGTTGGTCCCCTGGAGTTGGTGTTGGGGCTCCAAGGGGTTGGGCCCCTGGAGCTGGTGTTGGGGCCCCCAGGGGTTGGGTCCCTGGAGCTATGGTTCGGGCCCCAGGGTTTGGGCCCCTGGAGTTGGTGTTGGGGCCCCCAGGGTTTGGGCCCCTGAAGCTGGTGTTGGGGCCCCCAGGGTTTGGGCCCCTGGAATTGGTGTTGGGGCCCCCAGGGGTTGGGCCCCTGGAGCTATGGTTCGGGCCCCCAGGGTTTGGGCCCCTGGAGTTGGTGTTGGGGCCCCCAGGGTTTGGGCCCCTGGAGCTGGTGTTGGGGCCCCCAGGGTTTGAGCCCCTGGAGTTGGTGTTGAGGCCCCTAGGGTTTGGGCCCCTGGAGCTATGGTTCGGGCCCCCAGGGGTTGGGCCCCTGGAGTTGGTGTTGGGGCCCCCAGGGGTTGGGCACCTGGAGTTGGTGTTGGGGCCCCCAGGGGTTGGGCCCCTGGAGCTATGGTTCGGGCCCCAAGGGTTTGGGCCCCTGGAGTTGGTGTTGGGGCCCCCAGGGGTTGGGCCCCTGGAGTTGGTGTTGGGGCCCCCAGGGGTTGGTCCCCTGGAGTTGGTGTTGGGGCCCCAAGGGGTTGGGCCCCTGGAGCTGGTGTTGGGGCCCCCAGGGGTTGGGACCCTGGAGCTATGGTTCGGGCCCCCAGGGGTTGGGCCCCTGGAGCTGGTGTTGGGGCCCCCAGGGGTTGGGCCCCTGGAGTTGGTGTTGGGGCCCCCAGGGGTTGGGCCCCTGGAGCTATGGTTCGGGCCCCCAGGGTTTGGGCCCCTGAAGTTGGTGTTGGGGCCCCCAGGGGTTGGGCCCCTGGAGCAGGTGTTGGGTTCCCAGGGGTTGGGCCCCTGGAGCTATGGTTCGGTCCCCCAGGGTTTGGGCCCCTGGAGCTGGTGTTGGGGCCCCCAGGGGTTGGGCCCCTGGAGCTATGGTTCGGGCCCCCAGGGGCTGGGCCCCTGGAGCTGGTGTTGGGGCCCCCAGGGCTTGGGCCCCTGGAGTTGGTGTTGGGGCCCCCAGGGTTTGAGCCCCTGGAGCTATGGTTTGGGCCCCCAGGGTTTTGGCCCCTGGAGTTGGTGTTCGGGCCCCCAGGAGTTGGGCCCCTGGAGTTGGTGTTGGGGCCCCCTGGGTTTGGGCCCATGGAGCTGGTGTTGGGGCCCCCAGGGCTTGGGCCCCTGGAGTTGGTGTTGGGGCCCCCAGGGTTTGGGGCCCTGGAGCTGGTGTTGGGGCCCCCAGGGGTTGGGCCCCTGGAGCTATGGTTCGGGCCCCCAGGGGTTGGGCCCCTGGAGCTGGTGTTGGGGCCCCCAGGGTTTGGGCCCCTGGAGCTGGTGTTGGGGCCCCCAAGGGTTGCGCCCCTGGAATTGGTGTTGGGGCCCCCAGTGTTTGGGCCCCTGGAGATATGGTTCAGGCCCCCAGGGGTTGGGCCCCTGGAGCTATGGTTCGGGCCCCCAGGGGTTGGGCCCCTGGAGCTATGGTTCGTTCCCCCAGGGTTTGGGCCCCTGGAGCTGGTGTTTGGGTCCCCAGGAGTTGGGCCCCTGGAGCTGGTGTTGGGGCCCCCAGGGGTTGGGCCCCTGGTGTGGGTGTTGGGGCCCCCAGGGTTTGGGGCCCTGGAGCTGGTGTTGGGTTCCCCAGGGGTTGGACCCCTGGAACTATGGTTCGGGCCACCAGGGGTTGGGCCCTTGGAGCTGGTGTTGGGGCCCCCGGGGGTTGGGCCCCTGGAGTTGGTGTTGGGGCCCCCAGGGTTTGGGCGCCTGGAGCACGTGTTGGGGCCCCCAGGGGTTGGGCCCCTGGAGCTATGGTTCGTTCCCCCAGGGTTTGGGCCCCTGGAGTTGGTGTTGGGGCCCCCAGGGTTTGGGCGCCTGGAGCTCGTGTTGGGGCCCCCAGGGGTTGGGCCCCTGGAGTTGGTGTTGAGGCCCCCAGGGTTTGGGCCCCTGGAGTTGGTGTTGGGGCCCCCAGGGGTTGGGCCCCTGCAGTTGTTATTGGGGCCCCCAGGGTTTGGGTTCCTGGAGCTGGTGTCGAGGCCCCCAGGGTTTGAGTCCCTGGAGTTGGTGTTGGGGCCCCCAGGGTTTGGGCCCCCGGAGCTATGGTTCGGGCCCCCAGGGGTTGGGCCCCTGGAGTTGGTGTTGGGTCCCCCAGGGGTTGGTCCCCTGGAGTTGGTGTTGGGGCCCCCAGGGGTTGGTCCCCTGGAGTTGGTGTTGGGGCCCCAAGGGGTTGGGCCCCTGGAGCTGGTGTTGGGGCCCCCAGGGGTTGGGTCCCTGGAGCTATGGTTCGGGCCCCAGGGTTTGGGCCCCTGGAGTTGGTGTTGGGGCCCCCAGGGTTTGGGCCCCTGGAGTTGGTGTTGGGGCCCCCAGGGGTTGGGCCCCTGGAGCTATGGTTCGGCCCCCCGGGTTTGGGCCCCTGGACTTGGTGTTGGGGCCCCCAGGGGTTGAGCCCCTGGAGTTGGTGTTGGGGCCCCCAGGGTTTGCGTCCCTGGAGCTATGGTTCGGGCCCCCAGGGGTTGGGCCCCTGGAGCTGGTGTTGGGGGACCCAGGGTTTGGGCCCCTGGAACTGGTGTTGGGGCCCCCAGGGGATGGGCCCCTGGAATTGGTATTGGGGCCCCCAGGGGTTGGGTCCCTGGAGATATGGTTCGGGCCCCCAGGGTTTGGGCCCCTGGAGTTGGTGTTGGGGACCCCAGGGGTTTGGCCCCTGGAGCTGGTGTTGGGGCCCCCAGGGGTTGGGCCCCTGGAGCTATGGTTCGGTCCCCCAGGATTTGGGCCCCTGGAGCTGGTGTTGGGGTCCCCAGGGGTTGGGCCCCTGGAGCTGGTGTTGGGGCCCCAGGGGCCCCTAAAGCTGGTGTTGGGGTCCCCAGGGGTTGGGCCCCTGGCGTTGGTGTTGGGGCCCCAGGGGCCCCTGAAGCTGGTGTTGGGGCCCCCAGGGGTTGGGCCCCTGGAGCTATGGTTCGGGCCCCCAGGGTTTGGGCCCCTGGAGTTGGTGTTGGGGCCCCCAGGGGTTGGGCCCCTGGAGTTGGTGTTGGGGCCCCCAGGGTTTGGGCCCCTGAAGCTGGTGTTGGGGCCCCCAGGGGTTGGGCCCCTGGAGTTGGTGTTGGGGCCCCCAGGGGTTGGGCCCGTGGAGTTGGTGTTGGGGCCCCCAGGGGTTGGGCCCCTGGAGCGATGGTTCAGGCCCCCAGGGGTTGGGCCCCTGGAGCTGGTGTTGGGGCCCCCAGGGGTTGGGCCCCTGGAGCTGGTGTTGGGGCCCCCAGGGGTTGGGCCCCTGCAGCAATGGTTCGGGCCCCCAGGGCTTGGGCCCCTGGAGCTGGTGTTGGGGCCCCCAGGGGTTGGGCCCCTGGAGCTGGTGTTGGGGCCCCCAGGGGTTGGGCCCCTGGAGCTATGGTTCGGTCCCCCAGAGTTTGGGCCCCTGGACCTGGTGTTGGGGTCCCCAGGGGTTGGGCTCCTGGAGTTGGTGTTGTGGCCCCCAGGGGTTGGACCCCAGGAGTTGGTGTTGGGGCCCCCAGGGGTTGGGACCCTGGAGCTATGGTTCGGGCCCCCAGGGGTTGGGCCCCTGGAGCTGGTGTTGGGGCCCCCAGGGTTTGGGCCCATGGAGCTGGTGTTGGGGCCCCCAGGGCTTGGGCCCCTGGAGTTGGTGTTGGGGCCCCCAGGGTTTGGGGCCCTGGAGCTGGTGTTGGGGCCCCCAGGGGTTGGGCCCCTGGAGCTATGGTTCGGGCCCCCAGGGGTTGGGCCCCTGGAGCTATGGTTCGTTCCCCCAGGAGTTGGGCCCCTGGAGCTGGTGTTGGGGCCCCCAGGGGTTGGGCCCCTGGTGTGGGTGTTGGGGCCCCCAGGGTTTGGGGCCCTGGAGCTGGTGTTGGGTTCCCCAGGGGTTGGACCCCTGGAACTATGGTTCGGGCCACCAGGGGTTCGGCCCTTGGAGCTGGTGTTGGGGCCCCCGGGGGTTGGGCCCCTGGAGTTGGTGTTGGGGCCCCCAGGGTTTGGGCGCCTGGAGCTCGTGTTGGGGCCCCTAGGGGTTGGGCCCCTGGAGTTGGTGTTGGGGCCCCCAGGGTTTGGGCCCCTGGAGTTGGTGTTGGGGCCCCCAGGGGTTGGGCCCCTGCAGTTGTTGTTGGGGCCCCCAGGGTTTGGGTTCCTGGAGCTGGTGTCGAGGCCCCCAGGGTTTGAGTCCCTGGAGTTGGTGTTGGGGACCCCAAGGGCCCCTGGAGCTATGGTTCGGGCCCCCAGGGGTTGGGCCCCTGGAGTTCGTGTTGGGGCCCCCAGGGGTTGGGCACCTGGAGTTGGTGTTGGGGCCCCCAGGGGTTGGGCCCCTGGAGCTATGGTTCGGACCCCCAGGGTTTGGGCCCCTGGAGTTGGTGTTGGGGCCCCCAGGGGTTGGTCCCCTGGAGTTGGTGTTGGGGCCCCCAGGGGTTGGTCCCCTGGAGTTGGTGTTGGGGCTCCAAGGGGTTGGGTCCCTGGAGCTGGTGTTGGGGCCCCCAGGGGTTGGGTCCCTGGAGCTATGGTTCGGGCCCCAGGGTTTGGGCCCCTGGAGTTGGTGTTGGGGCCCCCAGGGTTTGGGCCCCTGGAGTTGATGTTGGGGCCCCCAGGGTTTGGGCCCCTGGAATTGGTGTTGGGGCCCCCAGGGGTTGGGCCCCTGGAGCTATGGTTCGGGCCCCCATGGTTTGGGCCCCTGGACTTGGTGTTGGGGCCCCCAGGGGTTGAGCCCCTGGAGTTGGTGTTGAAGCCCCCAGGGTTTGCGACCCTGGAGCTATGGTTCGGGCCCCCAGGGGTTGGGCCCCTGGAGCTGGTGTTGGGGAACCCAGGGTTTGGGCCCCTGGAGTTGGTGTTGGGGCCCCCAGGGGATGGGCCCCTGGAATTGGTGTTGGGGCCCCCAGGGGTTGGGTCCCTGGAGATATGGTTCGGGCCCCCAGGGTTTGGGCCCCTGGATTTGGTGTTGGGGACCCCAGGGGTTTGGCCCCTGGAGCTGGTGTTGGGGCCCCCAGGGGTTGGGCCCCTGGAGCTGGTGTTGGGGCCCCCGGGGTTGGGCCCCTGGAGCTATGGTTCGGTCCCCCAGGATTTGGGCCCCTGGAGCTGGTGTTGGGGTCCCCAGGGGTTGGGCCCCTGGAGCTGGTGTTGGGGCCCCCAAGGGTTGGGCCCCTGGCGTTGGTGTTGGGGCCCCAGGGGCCCCTGAAGCTGGTGTTGGGGTCCCCAGGGGTTGGGCCCCTGGAGTTGGTGTTGGGGCCCCCAGGGGTTGGGCCCCTGGAGCTATGGTTCGGGCCCCCAGGGTTTGGGCCCCTGGAGTTGGTGTTGGGGCCCCCAGGGGTTGGGCCCCTGGAGTTGGTGTTGAGGCCCCCAGGGGTTGGGCCCCTGGAGCTATGGTTCGGGCCCCCAGGGTTTGGGCCCCTGGAGTTGGTTTTGGGGCCCCCAGGGTTTGGGCCCCTGGAGCTGGTGTTGGGGCCCCCAGGGTTTGAGCCCCTGGAGTTGGTGTTGGGGCCCCTAGGGTTTGGGCCCCTGGAGCTATGGTTCGGGCCCCCAGGGGTTGGGCCCCTGGAGTTGGTGTTGGGGCCCCCAGGGGTTGGGCACCTGGAGTTGGTGTTGGGGCCCCCAGGGGTTGGGCCCCTGGAGCTATGGTTCGGGCCCCCAGGGTTTGGGCCCCTGGAGTTGGTGTTGGGGCCCCCAGGGTTTGGGCCCCTGGAGCTGGTGTTGGGACCCCCAGGGTTTGAGCCCCTGGAGTTGGTGTTGGGGCCCCTAGGGTTTGGGCCCCTGGAGCTATGGTTCGGGCCCACAGGGGTTGGGCCCCTGGAGTTGGTGTTGGGGCCCCCAGGGGTTGGGCACCTGGAGTTGGTGTTGGGGTCCCCAGGGGTTGTGCCCCTGGAGCTTTGGTTCGGGCCCCCAGGGTTTGGGCCCCTGGAGTTGGTGTTGGGGCCCCCAGGGGTTGGGCCCCTGGAGTTGGTGTTGGGGCCCCCAGGGGTTGGTCCCCTGGAGTTGGTGTTGGGGCCCCAAGGGGTTGGGCCCCTGGAGCTGGTGTTGGGGCCCCCAGGGGTTGGGACCCTGGAGCTATGGTTCGGGCCCCCAGGGGTTGGGCCCCTGGAGCTGGTGTTGGGGCCCCCAGGGGTTGGGCCCCTGGAGTTCGTGTTGGGGCCCCCAGGGGTTGGGCCCCTGGAGCTATGGTTCGGGCCCCCAGGGTTTGGGCCCCTGGAGCTGGTGTTGGGGCCCCCAGGGGTTGGGCCCCTGGAGCAGGTGTTGGGGTCCCCAGGGGTTGGGCCCCTGGAGCTATGGTTCGGTCCCCCAGGGTTTGGGCCCCTGGAGCTGGTGTTGGGGCCCCCAGGGGTTGGGCCCCTGGAGCTATGGTTCGGGCCCCCAGGGGCTGGGCCCCTGGAGCTGGTGTTGGGGCCCCCAGGGCTTGGGCCCCTGGAGTTGGTGTTGGGGCCCCCAGGGTTTGAGCCCCTGGAGCTATGGTTCGGGCCCCCAGGGTTTGGGCCCCTGGAGTTGGTGTTCGGGCCCCCAGGGGTTGGGCCCCTGGAGTTGGTGTTGGGGCCCCCTGAGTTTGGGCCCATGGAGCTGGTGTTGGGGCCCCCAGGGCTTGGGCCCCTGGAGTTGGTGTTGGGGCCCCCAGGGTTTGGGCCCTGGAGCTGGTGTTGGGGCCCCCAGGGGTTGGGCCCCTGGAGCTATGGTTCGGGCCCCCAGGGGTTGGGCCCCTGGAGCTGGTGTTGGGGCCCCCAGGGTTTGGGCCCCTGGAGCTGGTGTTGGGGCCCCCAAGGGTTGCGCCCCTGGAGTTGGTGTTGGGGCCCCCAGTGTTTGGGCCCCTGGAGATATGGTTCAGGCCGCCAGGGGTTGGGCCCCTGGAGCTATGGTTCGGGCCCCCAGGGGTTGGGCCCCTGGAGCTATGGTTCGTTCCCCCAGGGTTTGGGCCCCTGGAGCTGGTGTTTGGATCCCCAGGAGTTGGTCCCCTGGAGCTGGTGTTGGGGCCCCCAGGGGTTGGGCCCCTGGTGTGGGTGTTGGGGCCCCCAGGGTTTGGGGCCCTGGAGCTGGTGTTGGGTTCCCCAGGGGTTGGACCCCTGGAACTATGGTTCGGGCCACCAGGGGTTGGGCCCTTGGAGCTGGTGTTGGGGCCCCCGGGGTTTGGGCCCCTGGAGTTGGTGTTGGGGCCCCCAGGGGTTGGGCGCCTGGAGCTCGTGTTGGGGACCCCAGGGGTTGGGCCCCTGGAGCTATGGTTCGTTCCCCCAGGGTTTGGGCCCCTGGAGTTGGTGTTGGGGCCCCCAGGGTTTGGGCGCCTGGAGCTCGTGTTGGCGCCCCCAGGGGTTGGGCCCCTGGAGTTGGTGTTGGGGCCCCCAGGGTTTGGGCCCCTGGAGTTGGTGTTGGGGCCCCCAGGGGTTGGGCCCCTGCATTTGTTGTTCGGGCCCCCAGGGTTTGGGTTCCTGGAGCTAGTGTCGAGGCCCCCAGGGTTTGACTCCCTGGAGTTGGTGTTGGGGCCCCCAGGGTTTGGGCCCCTGGAGCTATGGTTCGGGCCCCCAGGGGTTGGGCCCCTGGAGTTGGTGTTGGGTCCCCCACGGGTTGGTCCCCTGGAGTTGGTGTTGGGGCCCCCAGGGGTTGGTCCCCTGGAGTTGGTGTTGGGGCCCCAAGGGGTTGGGCCCCTGGAGCTGGTGTTGGGGCCCCCAGGGGTTGGGTCCCTGGAGCTATGGTTCGGGCCCCAGGGTTTGGGCCCCTGGAGTTGGTGTTGGGGCCCCCAGGGTTTGGGCCCCTGGAGTTGGTGTTGGGGCCCCCAGGGTTTGGGCCCCTGGAATTGGTGTTGGGGCCCCCAGGGGTTGGGCCCCTGGAGCTATGGTTCGGGTCCCCCGGGTTTGGGCCCCTGGACTTGGTGTTGGGGCCCCCAGGGGTTGAGCCCCTGGAGTTGGTGTTGGGGCCCCCAGGGTTTGCGTCCCTGGAGCTATGGTTCGGGCCCCCAGGGGTTGGGCCCCTGGAGCTGGTGTTGGGGGACCCAGGGTTTGGGCCCCTGGAACTGGTGTTGGGGCCCCAGGGGATGGGCCCCTGGAATTGGTATTGGGGCCCCCAGGGGTTGGGTCCCTGGAGATATGGTTCGGGCCCCCAGGGTTTGGGCCCCTGGAGTTGGTGTTGGGGACCCCAGGGGTTTGGCCCCTGGAGCTGGTGTTGGGGCCCCCAGGGGTTGGGCCCCTGGAGCTGGTGTTGGGGCCCCCAGGGGTTGGGCCCCTGGAGCTATGGTTCGGTCCCCCAGGATTTGGGCCCCTGGAGCTGGTGTTGGGGTCCCCAGGGGTTGGGCCCCTGGAGCTGGTGTTGGGGCCCCAGGGGCCTCTGAAGCTGGTGTTGGGGTCCCCAGGGGTTGGGCCCCTGGCGTTGGTGTTGGGGCCCCAGGGGCCCCTGAAGCTGGTGTTGGGGCCCCCAGGGGTTGGGCCCCTGGAGCTATGGTTCGGGCCCCCAGGGTTTGGGCCCCTGGAGTTGGTGTTGGGGCCCCCAGGGGTTGGGCCCCTGGAGTTGGTGTTGGGGCCCCCAGGGTTTGGGCCCCTGAAGCTGGTGTTGGGGCCCCCAGGGGTTGGGCCCCTGGAGTTGGTGTTGGGGTCCCCAGGGGTTGGGCCCGTGGAGCTGGAGTTGGGGTCCCCAGGGGTTGGGCCCCTGGAGCGATGGTTCGGGCCCCCAGGGGTTGGGCCCCTGGAGCTGGTGTTGGGGCCCCCAGGGGATTGGGCCCCTGGAGCTGGTGTTGGGGCCCCCAGGGGTTGGGCCCCTGCAGCTATGGTTCGGGCCCGCAGGGCTTGGGCCCCTGGAGCTGGTGTTGGGGTCCCCAGGTGTTGGGCCCCTGGAGCTGGTGTTGGGGCCCCCAGGGGTTGGGCCCCTGGAGCTATGGTTCGGGCCCCCAGGGTTTGGGCCCCTGGAGCTGGTGTTGGGGCCCCCAGGGGTTGGGCTCCTGGAGCTTGGTGTTGTGGCCCCCAGGGGTTGGACCCCAGGAGTTGGTGTTGGGTCCCCCAGAGTTTGGGCCCCTGGAGCTGGTGTTGGGGCCCCCAGGGGTTGGGCCCCTGGAGCTGGTGTTGGGGCCTCCAGGGGTTGGGACCCTGGAGCTATGGTTCGGGCCCCCAGGGGTTGGGCCCCTGGAGCTGGTGTTGGGGCCCCCAGGGTTTGGGCCCATGGAGCTGGTGTTGGGGCCCCCAGTGTTTGGGCCCCTGGAGTTGGTGTTGGGGTCCCCAGGGTTTGGGGCCCTGGAGCTGGTGTTGCGGCCCCCAGAGGTTGGGCCCCTGGAGCTATGGTTCGGGCCCCCAGGGGTTGGGCCCCTGGAGCTGGTGTTGGGGCCCCCAGGGTTTGGGCCCCTGGAGCTGGTGTTGGGGCCCCCAAGGGTTGCGTCCCTGGAGTTGGTGTTGGGGCCCCCAGTGTTTGGGCCCCTGGAGATATGGTTCGGGCCCCCAGGAGTTGGGCCCCTGGAGCTATGGTTCGGGCCCCCAGGGGTTGGGCCCCTGGAGCTATGGTTCGTTCCCCCAGGGTTTGGGCCCCTGGAGCTGGTGTTTGGGTCCCCAGGAGTTGTGCCCCTGGAGCTGGTGTTGGGGCCCCCAGGGGTTGGGCCCCTGGTGTGGGTGTTGGGGCCCCCAGGGTTTGGGGCCCTGGAGCTGGTGTTGGGTTCCCCAGGGGTTGGACCCCTGGAACTATGGTTCGGGCCACCAGGGGTTGGGCCCTTGGAGCTGGTGTTGGGGCCCCCGGGGGTTGGGCCCCTTGAGTTGGTGTTGGGGCCCCCAGGGTTTGGGCGCCTGGAGCTCGTGTTGGGGCCCCCAGGGGTTGGGCCCCTGGAGTTGGTGTTGGGGCCCCCAGGGTTTGGGCCCCTGGAGTTGGTGTTGGGGACCCCAGGGGTTTGGCCCCTGGAGCTGGTGTTGGGGCCCCCAGGGGTTGGGCCCCTGGAGCTGGTGTTGGGGCCCCCAGTGGTTGGGAACCTGGAGCTATGGTTCGGGCCCCCAGGGTTTGGGCCCCTGGAGCTGGTGTTGGTGCCCCCAGGGGTTGGGCCCCTGGAGCTGGTGTTGGGGCCCCCAGGGGTTGGGCCCCTGGAGCTATGGTGTTGGGGCCCCCAGGGGTTGGGCCCCTGGAGCTGGTATTGGGGCCCCCAGGGTTGGGCCCTGGAAGCTGGTGTTGGGGCCCCCAGGGGTTGGGCCCCTGGAGTTGGTGTTGGGGCCCCCAGGGGTTGGGCCCCTGGAGCTGGTGTTCGGGCCCCCAGGGTTTGGGCCCCTGGAGTTGGTGTTGGGGCCCCCAGGGGTTGGGCCCCTGGAGTTGGTGTTGGGGCCCCCAGGGTTTGGGCCCCTGGAGCTGGTGTTGGGGCCCCCAGGGGTTGGGCCCCTGGAGTTGGTGTTGGGCCCCCAGGGGTTGGGCCCCTGGAGCTATGGTTCGGGCCCCCAGGGTTGGGCCCCTGGAGTTGGTGTTGGGGCCCCCAGGGTTTGGGCCCCTGGAGCTGGTGTTGGGGCCCCCAGGGTTTGAGCCCCTGGAGTTGGTGTTGGGGCCCCTAGGGTTTGGGCCCCTGGAGCTATGGTTCGGCCCCCCAGGGGTTGGGCCCCTGGAGTTGGTGTTGGGGCCCCCAGGGGTTGGGCACCTGGAGTTGGTGTTGGGGCCCCCAGGGGTTGGGCCCCTGGAGCTATGGTTCGGGCCCCCAGGGTTTGGGCCCCTGGAGTTGGTGTTGGGGCCCCCAGGGGTTGGGCCCCTGGAGTTGGTGTTGGGGCCCCCAGGGGTTGGTCCCCTGGAGTTGGTGTTGGGGCCCCAAGGGGTTGGGCCCCTGGAGCTGGTGTTGGGGCCCCCAGGGGTTGGGACCCTGGAGCTATGGTTCGGGCCCCCAGGGGTTGGGCCCCTGGAGCTGGGGTTGGGGCCCCCAGGGGTTGGGCCGCTGGAGCTGGTGTTGGGGCCCCCAGGGTTTGAGCCCCTGGAGCTGGTGTTGGGGCCCCCAGGGGTTCGGCCCCTGAAGCTGGTGTTGGGGCCCCCAGGGTTTGGGCCCCTGGAGCTGGTGTTGGGGCCCCCAGGGTTTGGGCCCCTGGAGCTGGTGTTGGGGTCCCCAGGGGTTGGGCCCCTGGAGCTATGGTTCGGGCCCCCAGGGGTTGGGCCCCTGGAGCTGGTGTTGGGGCCCCCAGGGGTTGGGCCCCTGGAGTTGGTGTTGGGGCCCCCAGGGGTTGGGCCCCTGGAGCTATGGTTCGGGCCCCCAGGGCTTGGGCCCCTGGAGCTGGTGTTGGGGCCCCCAGGGGTTGGGCCCCTGGAGCTGGTGTTGGGGCCCCCAGGGGTTGGGCCCCTGGAGCTATGGTTCGGTCCCCCAGGGTTTGGGCCCCTGGAGCTGGTGTTGGGGTCCCCAGGGGTTGGGCCCCTGGAGTTGGTGTTGGGGCCCCCAGGGGTTGGGCCCCTGGAGTGGGTGTTGGGTCCCCCAGGGTTTGGGACCCTGGAGCTGGTGTTGGGGCCCCAGGGGTTGGGCCCCTGGAGTTGGTGTTGGGGTCCCCAGGGGTTGGGCCCCTGGAGCTGGTGTTGCGGGCCCCCAGGGGTTGGGCCCCTGGAGCTATGGTTCGGGCCCCCAGGGGTTGGGCCCCTGGAGCTGGTGTTGGGGCCCCCAGGGTTTGGGCCCCTGGAGCTGGTTTTGGGGCCCCCAGAGGTTGGGCCCCTGGAGTTGGTGTTGGGGCCCCCAGGGTTTGAGCCCCTGGAGCTGGTGTTGGGGCCCCCAGGGGTTCGGCTCCTGAAGCTGGTGTTGGGGCCTCCAGGGTTTGGGCCCCTGGAGCTGGTGTTGGGGCCCCCAGGGTTTGGGCCCCTGGAGCTGGTGTTGGGGTCCCCAGGGGTTGGGCCCCTGGAGCTATGGTTCGGGTCCCCAGGGGTTGGGCCCCTGGAGCTGGTGTTGGGGCCCCCAGGGGTTGGGCCCCTGGAGTTGGTGTTGGGGCCCCCAGGGGTTGGGCCCCTGGAGCTATGCTTCGGGCCCCCAGGGTTTGGGCCCCTGGAGTTGGTGTTGGGGCCCCCAGGGTTTGGGCCCCTGGAGCTGGTGTTGGGGCCCCCAGGGGTTGGGCCCCTGGAGCTATGGTTCGGGCCCCCCAGGGTTTGGGCCCCTGGAGCTGGTGTTGGGGCCCCCAGGGGTTGGGCCCCTGGAGCTATGGTTCGGGCCCCCAGGGGTTGGGCCCCTGGAGTTGGTGTTGGGGCCCCCAGGGTTTGGGCCCCTGGAGCTAGTGTTGGGGCCCCCAGGGTTTGGGCCCCTGGAGCTGGTGTTGGGGCCCCCAGGGTTTGGGCCCCTGGAGTTGGTGTTGGGGCCCCCAGGGGTTGGGCCCCTGGAGCTATGGTTCGGGCCCCCAGGGGTTGGGCCCCTGGAGCTATGGTTCGGGCCCCCAGGGGTTGGGCCCCTGGAGTTGGTGTTGGGGCCCCCAGGGGTTGGGCCCCTGGAGCTGGTGTTGGGGCCCCCAGGGGTTGGGCCCCTGGAGCTATGGTTCGGGCCCCCAGGGGTTGGGCCGCTGGAATTGGTGTTGGGGCCCCCAGGGTTTGAGCCCCTGGAGCTGGTGTTGGGGCCCCCAGGGGTTCGGCCCCTGAAGCTGGTGTTGGGGCCCCCAGGGTTTGGGCCGCTGGAGCTGGTGTTGGGGCCCCCAGGGTTTGGGCCCGTGGAACTGGTGTTGGGGTCCCCAGGGGTTGGGCCCCTGGAGCGATGGTTCGGGCCCCCAGGGGTTGGGCCCGTGGAGCTGGTGTTGGGGCCCCCAGGGGTTGGGTCCCTGCAGTTGGTATTGGGCCCCCAGGGGTTGGGCCCCTGGAGCTATGGTTCGGGCCCCCAGGGTTTGGGCTCCTGGAGTTGGTGTTGGGGCCCCCAGGGGTTGGGCCCCTGGAGCTGGTGTTGGGGCCCCCATGGTTTGGGCCCCTGGAGCTGGTGTTGGGGACCCCAGGGGTTGGGCCCCTGGAGCTGGTGTTGGGGCCCCCAGGGGATGGGCCCCTGGAATTGGTGTTGGGGCCCCCAGGGGTTGGGCCCCTGCAGCAATGGTTCGGGCCCCCAGGGCTTGGGCCCCTGGAGCTGGTGTTGGGGCCCCCAGGGGTTGGGCCCCTGGAGCTATGGTTCGGTCCCCCAGGGTTTGGGCCCCTGGACCTGGTGTTGGGGTCCCCAGGGGTTGGACCCCTGGAGTTGGTGTTCGGTCCCCCAGAGTTTGGGCCCCTGGAGCTGGTGTTGGGGCCCCCAGGGGTTGGGCCCCTGGAGCTGGTGTTGGGGCCCCCAGGGGTTGGGACCCTGGAGCTATGGTTCGGGTCCCCAGGGGTTGGGCCCCTGGAGTTGGTGTTGGGGCCCCCAGGGTTTGGGCCCCTGGAGCTGGTTTTGGGGTCCCCAGGGGTTGGGCCCCTGGAGTTGGTGTTGGGGCCCCCAGGGTTTGAGCCCCTGGAGCTGGTGTTGGGGCCCCCAGGGGTTCGGCCCCTGAAGCTGGTGTTGGGGCCCCCAGGGTTTGGGCCGCTGGAGCTGGTGTTGGGGCCCCCAGGGTTTGGGCCCCTGGAGCTGGTGTTGGGGTCCCCAGGGGTTGGGCCCCTGGAGCTATGGTTCGGGCCCCCAGGGGTTGGGCCCCTGGAGCTGGTGTTGGGGCCCCCAGGGGTTGGGCCCCTGGAGCTGGTGTTGGGGCCCCCAGGGGTTGGGCCCCTGGAGCTATGGTTCGGGCCCCCAGGGTTTGGGCCCCTGGAGTTGGTGTTGGGGCCCCCAGGGTTTGGGCCCCTGGAGCTGGTGTTGGGGCCCCCAGGGGTTGGGCCCCTGGAGCTAGGTGTTGGGGCCCCCAGGGGTTGGGCCCCTGGAGCTATGGTTCGGGCCCCCAGGGTTTGGGCCCCTGGAGCTGGTGTTGGGGCCCCCAGGGGTTGGGCCCCTGGAGCTATGGTTCGGGCCCCCAGGGGTTGGGCCCCTGGAGCTGGTATTGGGGCCCCCAGGGGTTGGGCCCCTGGAGTTGATGTTGGGGCCCCCAGGGTTTGGGCCCCTGGAGCTGGTGTTGGGGCCCCCAGGGGTTGGGCCCCTGGAATTGGTGTTGGGGCCCCCAGGGGTTGGGCCCCTGGAGCTATGGTTCGGGCCCCCAGGGTTTGGGCCCCTGGAGTTGGTGTTGGGGTACCCAGGGGTTGGGCCCCTGGAGCTGGTGTTGGGGCCCCCAGGGTTTGAGCCCATGGAGTTGGTGTTGGGGCCCCCAGGTTTGGGCCCCTGGAGCTATGGTTCGGGCCCCCAGGGGTTGGGCCCCTGGAGCTGGTGTTGGGGCCCCCAGGGTTTGGGCCCCTGGAGTTGCTGTTGGGGCCCCCAGGGGTTGGGCCCCTGGAGCTATTGTTCGGGCCCCCAGGGGTTGGGCCCCTGGAGTTGGTGTTGGGGCCCCCAGGGCTTGGGCCCCTGGAGATGGTGTTGGGGCCCCCAGGGTTTGAGCTCCTGGAGCTATGGTTCGGGCCCCCAGGGTTTGGGCCCCTGGAGTTGGTGTTCGGGCCCCCAGGGGTTGGGCCCCTGGAGTTGGTGTTGGGGCCCCCTAGGGTTTGGGCCCCTGGAGCTGGTGTTGGGGCCCCCAGGGGTTGGGCCCCTGGAGTTGGTGTTGGGGCCCCCAGGGTTTGGGCCCCTGGAGCTGGTGTTGGGGCCCCCAGGGGTTGGGCCCCTGGAGCTATGGTTCGGGCCCCCAGGGGTTGGGCCCCTGGAGCTGGTGTTGGGGCCCCCAGGGGTTGGGCCCCTGGAGCTGGTGTTGGGGCCCCCAAGGGTTGGGCCCCTGGAGTTGGTGTTGGGGCCCCCAGGGTTTGGGCCCCTGGAGATATGGTTCGGGCCCCCAGGGGTTGGGCCCCTGGAGCTATGGTTCGGGCCCCCAGGGGTTGGGCCCCTGGAGCTGGTGTTGGGTCCCCCAGGGTTGGGCCCCTGGAGCTGGTGTTGGGGCCCCCAGGGGTTGGGCCCCTGGAGTTGGTGTTGGGGCCCCCAGGGTTTGGGCCCCTGGAGCTGGTGTTGGGTCCCCCAGGGGTTGGGCCCCTGGAGCTATGGTTCGGGCCCCCAGGGTTTGGGCCCCTGGAGCTCGTGTTGGGGCCCCCAGGGGTTGGGCCCCTGGAGCTGGTGTTGGGGCCCCCAGGGTTTGGGCCCCTGGAGCTGGTGTTGGGGCCCCCAGGGGTTGGGCCCCTGCAGTTGTTGTTCGGGCCCCCAGGGTTTGGGTCCCTGGAGCTGGTGTCGAGGCCCCCAGGGTTTGAGTCCCTGGAGTTGGTGTTGGGGCCCCCAGGGTTTGGGCCCCTGGAGCTATGGTTCGGGCCCCCAGGGGTTGGGCCCCTGGAGCTGGTGTTTGGGCCCCCAGGGTTTGGGCCCCTGGAGCTGGTGTTGGGGCCCCCAGGGGTTGGGCCCCTGGAGTTTCTGTTGGGGCCCCCAGGGGTTGGGCCCCTGGAGCTATGGTTCGGGCCCCCAGGGTTTGGGCCCCTGCAGGTGGTGTTGGGGTCCCCAGTGTTTGGCCCCTGGAGTTGGTGTTGGGGCCCCCAGGGGTTGGGCCCCTGGAGCTATGGTTCGGGCCCCCAGGGGTTGGGCCCCTGGAGCTATGGTTCGGTCCCCCAGGGTTTGGGCCCCTGGAGCTGGTGTTGGGGCCCCCAGGGTTTGGGCCCCTGGAGTTGGTGTTGGGGCCCCCAGGGGTTGGGCCCCTGGAGCTATGGTTCGGGCCCCCAGGGTTTGGGCCCCTGGAGTTGGTGTTGGGGCCCCCAGGGTTTGGGCCCCTGGAGCTGGTGTTGGGGCCCCCAGGGGTTGGGCCCCTGGAGCTATGGTTCGGGCCCCCAGGGGTTGGGCCCCTGGAGCTGGTGTTGGGGCCCCCAGGGGTTGGGCCCCTGGAGTTGGTGTTGGGGCCCCCAGGGTTTGGGCCCCTGGAGCTTGTGTTGGGGCCCCCAGGGTTTGGGCCCCTGGAGCTGGTGTTGGGGCCCCCAGGGGTTGGGCCCCTGGAGTTGGTGTTGGGGCCCCCAGGGGTTGGGCCCCTGGAGATTTTGTTGGGGCCCCCAGGGGTTGGGCCCCTGGAGCTATGGTTCGGGCCCCCAGGGTTTGGGCCTCTGGAGTTGGTGTTAGGGCCCCCAGGGGTTGGGCCCCTGGAGTTGGTGTTGGGGCCCCCAGGGCTTGGGCCCCTGGAGTAGGTGTTGGGGCCCCCAGGGTTTGAGCCCCTGGAGCTATGGTTCGGGCCCCCAGGGTTTGGGCCCCTGGAGTTGGTGTTGGGGCCCCCAGGGGTTGGGCCCCTGGAGTTGGTGTTGGGGCCCCCAGGGTTTGGGCCCCTGGAGCTGGTGTTGGGGCCCCCAGGGGTTGGGCCCCTGGAGTTGGTGTTGGGGCCCCCAGGGTTTGGGCCCCTGGAGCTGGTGTTGGGGCCCCCAGGGGTTTGGGCCCCTGGAGCTATGGTTCGGGCCCCCAGGGGTTGGGCCCCTGGAGCTGGTGTTGGGGCCCCCAGGGTTTGGGCCCCTGGAGCTGGTGTTGGGGCCCCCAAGGGTTGGAGCCCCTGGAGCTGGTGTTGGGGCCCCCAGGGTTTGGGCCCCTGGAGCTGGTGTTGGGGCCCCCAGGGGTTGGGCCCCTGGAGTAGGTGTTGGGGCCCCCAGGGGTTGGGCCCCTGGAGCTATGGTTCGGGCCCCCAGGGGTTGGGCCCCTGGAGCTGGTGTTGGGGCCCCCAGGGGTTGGGCCCCTGGAGCTATGGTGTTCGGGGCCCCCAGGGGTTGGGCCCCTGGAGCTGGTGTTCGGGGCCCCCAGGGGTTGGGCCCCTGGAGTTGGTGTTGGGGCCCCCAGGGTTTGGGCCCCTGGAGCTGGTGTTGGGGCCCCCAGGGGTTGGGCCCCTGGAGTTGGTGTTGGGGCCCCCAGGGGTTGGGCCCCTGGAGCTATGGTGTTGGGGCCCCCAGGGTTTGGGCCCCTGGAGTTGGTGTTGGGGTCCCCCAGGGGTTGGGCCCCTGGAGCTGGTGTTGGGGCCCCCAGGGGTTGGGCCCCTGGAGCTGGGGTTGGGGCCCCCAGGGTTTGGGCCCCTGGAGTTGGTGTTGGGGCCCCCAGGGTTTGGGCCCCTGGAGCTATGGTTCGGGCCCCCAGGGGTTGGGCCCCTGGAGCTGGTGTTGGGGCCCCCAGGGTTTGGGCCCCTGGAGTTGGCGTTGGGGCCCCCAGGGGTTGGGCCCCTGGAGCTATTGTTCGGGCCCCCAGGGGTTGGGCCCCTGGAGTTGGTGTTGGGGCCCCCAGGGCTTGGGCCCCTGGAGATGGTGTTGGGGCCCCCAGGGTTTGGGACCCTGGAGCTATGGTTCGGGCCCCCAGGGTTTGGGCCCCTGGAGTTGGTGTTCGGGCCCCCAGGGGTTGGGCCCCTGGAGTTGGTGTTGGGGCCCCCAGGGGTTTGGGCCCATGGAGCTGGTGTTGGGGCCCCCAGGGTTTGGGCCCCTGGAGTTGGTGTTGGGGCCCCCAGGGTTTGGGCCCTGGAGCTGGTGTTGGGGCCCCCAGGGGTTGGGCCCCTGGAGCTATGATTCGGGCCCCCAAGGGGTTGGGCCCCTGGAGCTGGTGTTGGGGCCCCCAGGGTTTGGGCCCCTGGAGCTGGTGTTGGGGCCCCCAAGGGTTGCACCCCTGGAGTTGGTGTTGGGGCCCCCAGGGGTTTGGCCCCTGGAGATATGGTTAGGGCCCCCAGGGGTTGGGCCCCTGGAGCTATGGTTCGGGCCCCCAGGGGTTGGGCCCCTGGAGCTGGTGTTGGGTCCCCAGGAGTTGGGCCCCTGGAGCTGGTGTTGGGGCCCCCAGGGGTTGGGCCCCTGGAGTGGGTGTTGGGGCCCCCAGGGTTTGGGCACCTGGAGCTGGTGTTGGGGTCCCCAGGGGTTGGGCCCCTGGAGCTATGGTTCGGGCCCCCAGGGGTTGGGCCCCTTGGAGCTGGTGTTGGGGCCCCCAGGGGTTGGGCCCCTGGAGTTGGTGTTGGGGCCCCCAGGGTTTGGGCCCCTGGAGCTCGGGTTCGGGCCCCCAGGGGTTGGGCCCCTGGAGTTGGTGTTGGGGCCCCCAGGGTTTGGGCCCCTGGAGTTGGTGTTGGGGCCCCCAGGGGTTGGGCCCCTGCAGTGTTGTTCGGGGCCCCCAGGGTTTGGTCCCTGGAGCTTGGTGTCGAGGCCCCCAGGGGTTGGGCCCCTGGAGTTGGTGTTGGGGCCCCCAGGGTTTGGGCCCCTGGAGCTATGGTTCGGGCCCCCAGGGGTTGGGCCCCTGGAGCTGGTGTTGGGGCCCCCAGGGTTTGGGCCCCTGGAGCTGGTGTTGGGGCCCCCAGGGGTTGGGCCCCTGGACTTGCTGTTGGGGCCCCCAGGGGTTGGGCCCCTGGAGCTATGGTTCGGGCCCCCAGGGTTTGGGCCCCTGGAGGTGGTGTTGGGGTCCCCAGGGTTTGGCCCCTGGAGTTGGTGTTGGGGCCCCCAGGGGTTGGGCCCCTGGAGCTATGGTTCGGGCCCCCAGGGGTTGGGCCCCTGGAGCTGGTGTTGGGTCCCCCAGGGTTTGGGCTCATGGAGCTGGTGTTGGGGCCCCCAGGGGTTGGGCCCCTGGAGCTATGGTTCGGGCCCCCAGGGGTTGGGCCCCTGGAGCTGGTGTTGGGGCCCCCAGGGTTTGGGCCCTTGGAGTTGGTGTTGGGGCCCCCAGGGTTTGGGCCCCTGGAGCTGGTGTTGGGGCCCCCAGGGGTTGGGCCCCTGGAGCTATGGTTCGGGCCCCCAGGGGTTGGGCCCCTGGAGTTGGTGTTGGGGCCCCCAGGGTTTGGGCCCCTGGAGCTGGTGTTGGGGCCCCCAGGGGTTGGGCCCCTGGAGCTATGGTTCGGGCCCCCAGGGGTTGGGCCCCTGGAGCTGGTGTTGGGGCCCCCAGGGGTTGGGCCCCTGGAGTTGGTGTTGGGGCCCCCAGGGTTTGGGCCCCTGGAGTTGGTGTTGGGGCCCCCAGGGTTTGGGCCCCTGGAGCTGGTGTTGGGGCCCCCAGGGGTTGGGCCCCTGGAGTTGGTGTTGGGGCCCCCAGGGGTTGGGCCCCTGGAGCTGGTGTTGGGGCCCCCAGGGGTTGGGCCCCTGGAGCTATGGTTCGGGGCCCCCAGGGGTTGGGCCCCTGGAGCTATGGTTCGGGCCCCCAGGGGTTGGGCCCCTGGAGCTGGTGTTGGGGTCCCCAGGGGTTGGGCCCCTGGAGCTGGTGTTGGGGCCCCCAGGGGTTGGGCCCCTGGAGCTATGGTTCGGGCCCCCAGGGGTTGGGCCCCTGGAGCTGGTGTTGGGGCCCCCAGGGGTTGGGCCCCTGGAGCTGGTGTTGGGGCCCCCAGGGGTTTGGGCCCCTGGAGCTATGGTTCGGGCCCCCAGGGGTTGGGCCCCTGGAGCTGGTGTTGGGGCCCCCAGGGGTTGGGCCCCTGGAGTTGGTGTTGGGGCCCCCAGGGGTTGGGCCCCTGGAGCTGGTGTTGGGGCCCCCAGGGGTTGGGTCCCTGGAGCTGGTGTTGGGGCCCCCAGGGGTTGGGCCCCTGGAGTTGGTGTTGGGGCCCCCAGGGTTTGGGCCCCTGGAGCTGGTGTTGGGGCCCCCAGGGGTTGGGCCCCTGGAGCTGGTGTTGGGGCCCCCAGGGTTTGGGCCCCTGGAGCTGGTGTTGGGGCCCCCAGGGTTTGGGCCCTGGAGTTTTGGTTCGGGGCCCCCAGGGTTGGGCCCCTGGAGTTGGTTTGGGGCCCCCAGGGTTTGGGCCCCTGGAGCTTGTGTTGGGGCCCCCAGGGTTTGGGCCCTGGAGTTGGTGTTGGGGCCCCCAGGGGTTTGGTCCCTGGAGCTTGGTGTTAGGGCCCCCAGGGTTTGGGCCCCTGGAGTTGGTGTTGGGGCCCCAGGGGTTGGGCCCTGGAGTTGGTGTTGGGGCCCCCGGGTTTGAGGCCCCTGGAGCTGGTGTTGGGGCCCCCCAGGTGTTGGGCCCCTGGAGCTATGGTTCGGGCCCCCAGGGTTTGGGCCCCTGGAGTTAGTGTTGGGGCCCCCAGGGTTTGGCCCCTGGGAGGTGGTGTTGGGGCCCCCAGGGGTTGGGCCCTGAGCTTGGTTCGGGCCCCAGGGGTGTGGCCCTGGAGTTGGTGTTGGGGCCCCAGGGGTTGGGCCCCTGGAGCTGGTGTTGGGGCCCCCAGGGGTTGGGCCCCTGGAGCTATGGTTCGGGCCCCCAGGGTTTGGGCCCCTGGAGTTGGTGTTGGGGCCTCCAAGGGTTGGGCCCCTGGAGTTGGTGTTGGGGCCCCCAGGGTTTGGGTCCCTGGAGCTGGTGTCGAGGCCCCCAGGGTTTGGGCCCCTGGAGTTGGTGTTGGGGCCCTCAGGGTTTGGGCCCCTGGAGCTATGGTTCGGGCCCCCAGGGGTTGGGCCCCTGGAGCTGGTGTTTGGGCCCCCAGGGTTTGGGCCCCAGGAGCTGGTGTTGGGGCCCCCAGGGGTTGGGCCCCTGGAGTTGCTGTTGGGGCCCCCAGGGTTTGGGCCCCTGGAGCTATGGTTTGGGCCCCCAGGGTTTGGGCCCCTGGAGGTGGTGTTGGGGCCCCCAGGGTTTGGGCCCCTGGAGTTGGTGTTGGGGCCCCCAGGGTTTGGGCCCCTGGAGATATGGTGTTCGGGCCCCCAGGGGTTGGGCCCCTGGAGCTATGGTTCGGGCCCCCAGGGGTTGGGCCCCTGGAGATATGGTTCGGGCCCCCAGGGGTTGGGCCCCTGGAGTTGGTGTTGGGGCCCCCAGGGTTTGGGCCCCTGGAGCTGGTGTTGGGGCCCCCAGGGGTTGGGCCCCTGGAGCTATGGTTCGGGCCCCCAGGGTTTGGGCCCCTGGAGCTGGTGTTGGGGCCCCCAGGGGTTGGGCCCCTGGAGTTGGTGTTGGGGCCCCCAGGGTTTGGGCACCTGGAGCTGGTGTTGGGGCCCCCAGGGGTTGGGCCCCTGGAGTTGGTGTTGGGGCCCCCAGGGTTTGGGCCCCTTGAGCTGGTGTTGGGGCCCCCAGGGGTTGGGCCCCTGGAGCTATGGTTCGGGCCCCCAGGGGTTGGGCCCCTGGAGCTGGTGTTGGGGCCCCCAGGGTTTGGGCCCCTGGAGCTTGTGTTGGGGCCCCCAAGGGTTGCGCCCCTGAAGTTGGTGTTGGGGCCCCCGAGGGGTTGGGCCCCTGGAGCTATGGTTCGGGCCCCCAGGGGTTGGGCCCCTGGAGCTGGTGTTGGGGCCCCCAGGGGTTGGGCCCCTGGAGCTATGGTTCGGGGCCCCCAGGGTTTGGGCCCCTGGAGCTTGGTGTTGGGGCCCCCAGGGGTTTGGGCCCCTGGAGTTGGTGTTGGGGCCCCCAGGGGTTGGGCCCCTGGAGCTATGGTTCGGGCCCCCAGGGGTTGGGCCCCTGGAGTTGGTGTTGGGGCCCCCAGGGGTTGGGCCCCTGGAGCTGGTGTTGGGGCCCCCAGGGGTTGGGCCCCTGGAGCTATGGTTCGGGCCCCCAGGGGTTGGGCCCCTGGAGCTGGTGTTGGGGCCCCCAGGGGTTGGGCCCCTGGAGCTGGTGTTGGGGCCCCAGGGTTTGGGCCCCTGGAGCTATGGTGTTGGGGCCCCCAGGGGTTGGGTCCCTGGAGTTGGTGTTGGGGCCCCCAGGGGTTGGGCCCCTGGAGTTGGTGTTGGGGCCCCCAGGGGTTGGGCCCCTGGAGCTATGGTTCGGGGCCCCCAGGGGTTGGGCCCCTGGAGCTTGGTGTTGGGGCCCCAGGGTTTGGGCCCCTGGAGCTGGTGTTGGGGCCCCCAGGGGTTGGGCCCCTGGAGCTTGGTGTTGGGGCCCCCAGGGGTTGGGCCCCTGGAGCTATGGTTTCGGGCCCCCAGGGTTTGGGCCCCTGGAGTTGGTGTTGGGGCCCCCAGGGTTTGGGCCCCTGGAGCTGGTGTTGGGGCCCCCAGGGGTTGGGCCCCTGGAGCTAGGGTTCGGGCCCCCAGGGGTTGGGCCCCTGGAGCTGGTGTTGGGGCCCCCAGGGTTTGGGCCCCTGGAGCTGGTGTTGGGGCCCCCAGGGTTGGGCCCCTGGAGTTGGTGTTGGGCCCCCAGGGTTTGGGCCCCTGGAGCTATGGTTTCGGGCCCCAGGGGTTTGGGCCCCTGGAGCTATGGTTCGGGCCCCCAGGGTTGGGCCCCTGGAGCTGGTGTTGGGGCCCCAGGGGTTGGGCCCCTGGAGCTGGTGTTGGGGCCCCCAGGGGTTGGGCCCCTGGAGCTGGTGTTGGGGCCCCCAGGGGTTGGGCCCCTGGAGCTGGTGTTGGGGCCCCCAGGGGTTGGGCCCCTGGAGTTGGTGTTGGGGCCCCCAGGGGTTTGGGCCCCTGGAGCTGGTGTTGGGGCCCCCAGGGGTTGGGCCCCTGGAGCTATGGTTCGGGCCCCCAGGGGTTGGGCCCCTGGAGCTGGTGTTGGGGCCCCCAGGGTTTGGGCCCCTGGAGCTGGTGTTGGGGCCCCAGGGGTTGGGCCCCTGGAGCTGGTGTTCGGGCCCCCAGGGGTTGGGCCCCTGGAGTTGGTGTTGGGGCCCCCAGGGGTTGGGCCCCTGGAGCTATGGTTCGGGCCCCCAGGGGTTGGGCCCCTGGAGCTATGGTTCGGGGCCCCCAGGGTTTGGGCCCCTGGAGCTTGTGTTGGGTCCCCAGGGGTTGGGCCCCTGGAGCTATGGTTCGGGCCCCCAGGGGTTGGGCCCCTGGAGCTGGTGTTGGGGCCCCCAGGGTTTGGGCCCCTGGAGCTGGGGTTGGGGCCCCCAGGGGTTGGGCCCCTGGAGCTGGTGTTGGGGCCCCCAGGGGTTGGGCCCCTGGAGCTATGGTTCGGGCCCCCAGGGGTTGGGCCCCTGGAGCTTGGTGTTGGGGCCCCCAGGGTTTGGGCCCCTGGAGCTGGTGTTGGGGCCCCCAGGGGTTGGGCCCCTGGAGCTATGGTTTGGGCCCCCAGGGGTTGGGCCCCTGGAGCTTGTGTTGGGGCCCCCAGGGGTTGGGCCCCTGGAGCTGGTGTTGGGGCCCCCAGGGGTTGGGCCCCTGGAGCTATGGTTCGGGCCCCCAGGGGTTGGGCCCCTGGAGCTGGTGTTGGGGCCCCCAGGGGTTGGGCCCCTGGAGCTGGTGTTGGGGCCCCCAGGGGTTGGGCCCCTGGAGCTTGGTGTTCGGGGCCCCCAGGGGTTGGGCCCCTGGAGCTTGGTTGGGGCCCCCAGGGGTTTGGGCCCCTGGAGTTGGTGTTGGGGCCCCCAGGGTTTGGGCCCCTGGAGCTGGTGTTGGGGCCCCCAGGGGTTGGGCCCCTGGAGCTATGGTTCGGGCCCCCAGGGGTTGGGCCCCTGGAGCTGGTGTTGGGGCCCCCAGGGTTTGGGCCCCTGGAGCTGGTGTTGGGGCCCCCAGGGGTTGGGCCCCTGGAGCTAAGGTTCGGGCCCCCCAGGGGTTGGGCCCCTGGAGCTATGGTTCGGGCCCCCCAGGGTTGGGCCCCTGGAGCTGGTGTTCGGGTCCCCAGGGGTTGGGCCCCTGGAGCTGGTGTTGGGGCCCCCAGGGGTTGGGCCCCTGGAGCTATGGTTCGGGCCCCCCAGGGGTTGGGCCCCTGGAGCTGGTGTTGGGGCCCCCAGGGGTTGGGCCCCTGGAGCTGGTGTTGGGGCCCCCAGGGGTTGGGCCCCTGGAGTTGGTGTTGGGGCCCCAGGGTTTGGGCCCCTGGAGCTGGTGTTGGGGCCCCCAGGGGTTGGGCCCCTGGAGCTATGGTTCGGGGCCCCCAGGGGTTGGGCCCCTGGAGCTGGTGTTGGGGCCCCCAGGGTTTGGGCCCCTGGAGCTTGGTGTTGGGGCCCCCAGGGGTTGGGCCCCTGGAGCTATGGTGTTCGGGCCCCCAGGGGTTGGGCCCCTGGAGCTGGTGTTGGGGCCCCCAGGGGTTGGGCCCCTGGAGCTATGGTTCGGGCCCCCAGGGGTTGGGCCCCTGGAGCTGGTGTTGGGGCCCCCAGGGGTTGGGCCCCTGGAGCTATGGTTCGGGGCCCCCAGGGGTTGGGCCCCTGGAGCTGGTGTTGGGGCCCCCAGGGGTTGGGCCCCTGGAGTTGGTGTTGGGGCCCCCAGGGTTGGGCCCCTGGAGCTATGGTTGGGGCCCCAGGGGTTGGGCCCCTGGAGCTATGGTTCGGGGCCCCCAGGGGTTGGGCCCCTGGAGCTTGGTGTTGGGGCCCCCAGGGGTTGGGCCCCTGGAGCTATGGTGTTCGGGGCCCCCAGGGGTTGGGCCCCTGGAGCTTGGTGTTGGGGCCCCCAGGGTTGGGCCCCTGGAGCTTGGTGTTGGGGCCCCCAGGGGTTGGGCCCCTGGAGCTATGGTGTTCGGGCCCCCAGGGGTTGGGCCCCTGGAGCTTGGTGTTGGGGCCCCCAGGGGTTGGGCCCCGGGAGCTGGTGTTGGGGCCCCCAGGGGTTGGGCCCCTGGAGCTTGGTGTTGGGCCCCCAGGGGTTTGGGCCCCTGGAGCTGGTGTTGGGGCCCCCAGGGGTTGGGCCCCTGGAGTTGGTGTTGGGGCCCCCAGGGTTTGGGCCCCTGGAGTTGGTGTTGGGGCCCCCAGGGGTTGGGCCCCTGGAGCTATGGTTCGGGCCCCCAGGGTTTGGGCCCCTGGAGTTGGTGTTGGGGCCCCCAGGGGTTGGGCCCCTGGAGCTGGTGTTGGGGCCCCCAGGGGTTGGGCCCTGGAGCTGGTGTTCGGGGCCCCCAGGGTTTGGGCCCCTGGAGTTGGTGTTGGGGCCCCCAGGGTTTGGGCCCCTGGAGCTGGTGTTGGGGCCCCCAGGGGTTGGGCCCCTGGAGCTATGGTTCGGGCCCCAGGGGTTGGGCCCCTGGAGCTGGTGTTGGGGCCCCCAGGGTTTGGGCCCCTGGAGCTGGTGTTGGGGCCCCCAGGGTTTGGGCCCCTGGAGCTGGTGTTGGGGCCCCCAGGGTTTGGGCCCCTGGAGATGGTGTTCGGGCCCCCAGGGTTTGGGCCCCTGGAGCTGGTGTTGGGGCCCCCAGGGTTTGGGCCCCTGGAGCTATGGTTCGGGCCCCAGGGTTTGGGCCCCTGGAGCTTGGTGTTGGGGCCCCCAGGGGTTGGTCCCCTGGAGCTATGGTGTTGGGGCCCCCAGGGTTTGGGCCCCTGGAGCTTGGTGTTGGGGCCCCCAGGGGTTGGGCCCCTGGAGCTTGGTGTTGGGGCCCCCAGGGGTTGGGCCCCTGGAGCTGGTGTTGGGGCCCCCAGGGGTTGGGCCCCTGGAGTTGGTGTTGGGGCCCCCAGGGGTTGGGCCCCTGGAGCTGGTGTTGGGGCCCCCAGGGGTTGGGCCCCTGGAGCTGGTGTTGGGGCCCCAGGGGTTGGGCCCCTGGAGCTATGGTTCGGGCCCCCAGGGTTGGGCCCTGGAGCTGGTGTTGGGGCCCCCAGGGGTTTGGGCCCCTGGAGCTATGGTTCGGGGCCCCCAGGGGTTGGGGCCCCTGGAGCTGGTGTTGGGGCCCCCAGGGGTTGGGCCCCTGGAGCTATGTGTTCGGGGCCCCCAGGGTTGGGCCCCTGGAGCTGGTGTTGGGGCCCCCAGGGGTTGGGCCCCTGGAGCTAGGGTTCGGGCCCCCAGGGGTTGGGCCCCTGGAGCTATGGTTCGGGCCCCCAGGGGTTGGGCCCCTGGAGTTGGTGTTGGGGCCCCCAGGGGTTGGGCCCCTGGAGCTGGTGTTGGGGCCCCAGGGGTTTGGGCCCCTGGAGCTGGTGTTGGGGCCCCCAGGGTTGGGCCCCTGGAGCTTGGTGTTGGGGCCCCCAGGGGTGTGGGCCCCTGGAGCTATGGTTCGGGCCCCCAGGGGTTGGGCCCCTGGAGCTGGTGTTGGGGCCCCCAGGGTTTGGGCCCCTGGAGCTGGTGTTGGGGCCCCCAGGGGTTGGGCCCCTGGAGCTGGTGTTGGGGCCCCCAGGGTTGGGCCCCTGGAGCTATGGTGTCGGGGCCCCCAGGGTTTGGGCCCCTGGAGCTTGGTGTTGGGCCCCCAGGGGTTGGGCCCCTGGAGCTTGGTGTTGGGCCCCCAGGGTTTGGGCCCCTGGAGCTATGGTTCGGGCCCCCAGGGGTTGGGCCCCTGGAGCTGTGTTGGGGGCCCCAGGGGTTGGGCCCCTGGAGCTATGGTTAGGGCCCCCAGGGGTTGGGCCCCTGGAGTTGGTGTTGGGGCCCCCAGGGTTTGGGCCCCTGGAGCTGGTGTTGGGGCCCCCAGGGGTTGGGCCCCTGGAGCTAGGTGTTGGGGCCCCCAGGGGTTGGGCCCCTGGAGCTGGTGTTGGGGCCCCCAGGGTTGGGCCCCTGGAGCTATGGTTCGGGCCCCCAGGGGTTGGGCCCCTGGAGCTGGTGTTGGGGCCCCCAGGGGTTGGGCCCCTGGAGCTGGTGTTGGGGCCCCCAGGGGTTGGGCCCCTGGAGCTATGGTTCGGGCCCCCAGGGTTGGGCCCCTGGAGTTGGTGTTGGGGCCCCCAGGGTTTGGGCCCCTGGAGTTGGTGTTGGGGCCCCCAGGGTTTGGGCCCCTGGAGCTGGTGTTGGGGCCCCCAGGGGTTGGGCCCCTGGAGCTATGTGTTCGGGGCCCCCAGGGGTTGGGCCCCTGGAGCTTGGTGTTGGGGCCCCCAGGGTTTGGGCCCCTGGAGCTGGTGTTGGGGCCCCCAGGGGTTGGGCCCCTGGAGCTGGTGTTGGGGGCCCCCAGGGGTTGGGCCCCTGGAGCTATGGTTCGGGCCCCCAGGGGTTGGGCCCCTGGAGCTGGTGTTGGGGGCCCCCAGGGGTTGGGCCCCTGGAGTTGGTGTTGGGGCCCCCAGGGGTTGGGAACCTGGAGCTGGTGTTGGGGCCCCAGGGGTTGGGCCCCTGGAGTTGGTGTTGGGGCCCCCAGGGGTTGGGGCCCCTGGAGCTATGGTTCGGGCCCCCAGGGGTTGGGCCCCTGGAGCTGTTGTTGGGGCCCCAGGGGTTGGGGCCCCTGGAGCTGGTGTTGGGGCCCCCAGGGGTTGGGCCCCTGGAGTTGGTGTTGGGGCCCCATGGGTTGGGCCCCTGGAGCTATGGTTCGGGCCCCAGGGTTTGGGCCCTGGAGCTGGTGTTGGGGGCCCCCAGGGGTTGGGGCCCCTGGAGCTTGGTGTTGGGGGCCCCCAGGGGTTGGGCCCTGAGCTGAGTGTTTGGGGCCCCCAGGGGTTGGGCCCCTGGAGCTGGTGTTGGGCCCCCAGGGGTTTGGGCCCCTGGAGCTATGGTTGGGGGCCCCCAGGGGTTGGGCCCCTGGAGCTATGGTTCGGGCCCCCAGGGTTTGGGCCCCTGGATCTGGTGTTGGGGCCCCCAGGGGTTGGGCCCCTGGAGCTATGGTTCGGGCCCCCAGGGTTTGGGCCCCTGGAGCTGGTGTTGGGGCCCCTAGGGGTTTGGGCCCCTGGAGCTTGGTTCGGGGCCCCCAGGGGTTGGGCCCCTGGAGCTGGTGTTCGGGGCCCCCAGGGTTTGGGCCCCTGGAGCTTGGTGTTGGGGCCCCCAGGGGTTGGGCCCCTGGAGCTATGGTTCGGGCCCCCAGGGGTTGGGCCCCTGGAGCTGGTGTTGGGGCCCCCGGGGTTTGGGCCCCTGGAGTTGGTGTTGGGGCCCCCAGGGGTTGGGCCCCTGGAGCTGGTGTTGGGGCCCCCAGGGGTTGGGCCCCTGGAGCTATGGTTCGGGGCCCCCAGGGGTTGGGCCCCTGGAGCTGGTGTTGGGGCCCCCAGGGGTTGGGCCCCTGGAGCTGGTGTTGGGGCCCCCAGGGGTTGGGCCCCTGGAGCTGGTGTTGGGGCCCCCAGGGTTGGGCCCCTGGAGCTTGGTGTTGGGGCCCCCAGGGTTGGGCCCCTGGAGCTTGGTGTTGGGGCCCCCAGGGTTGGGCCCCTGGAGCTATGGTTCGGGCCCCCAGGGGTTGGGCCCCTGGAGTTGGTGTTGGGGCCCCCAGGGTTTGGGCCCCTGGAGCTGGTGTTGGGGCCCCCAGGGTTTGGGCCCCTGGAGCTATGGTTCGGGCCCCCCAGGGGTTGGGCCCCTGGAGCTGGTGTTGGGGCCCCCAGGGTTTGGGCCCCTGGAGCTGGTGTTTGGGCCCGCAGCGGTTGGGCCCCTGGAGCTATGGTTCGGGCCCCAGGGTTTGGGCCCCTGGAGCTGGTGTTGGGGCCCCAGGGGTTGGGCCCCTGGAGCTGGTGTTGGGGCCCCCAGGGTTTGGGCCCCTTGAGTTGGTGTTGGGGCCCCTAGGGGTTGGGCCCCTGGAGCTGGTGTTGGGGCCCCCAGGGGTTGGGCCCCTGGAGCTATGGTTCGGGCCCCCAGGGGTTGGGCCCCTGGAGTTGGTGTTGGGGCCCCCAGGGTTTGGGCCCCTGGAGCTGGTGTTGGGGCCCCCAGGGGTTGGGCCCCTGGAGCTATGGTTCGGGCCCCCAGGGGTTGGGCCCCTGGAGCTTGTGTTGGGGCCCCCAGGGGTTGGGCCCCTGGAGCTATGGTTCGGGGCCCCAGGGGTTGGGCCCCTGGAGCTGGTGTTGGGGCCCCCAGGGGTTGGGCCCCTGGAGCTGGTGTTGGGGCCCCCAGGGGTTGGGCCCCTGGAGCTGGTGTTGGGGGCCCCCAGGGGTTGGGCCCCTGGAGCTATGGTTCGGGCCCCCAGGGGTTGGGCCCCTGGACTGATGTTGGGGCCCCCAGGGGTTGGGCCCCTGGAGCTGGTGTTGGGGCCCCCAGGGGTTGGGCCCCTGGAGCTATGGTTCGGGCCCCCAGGGGTTGGGCCCCTGGAGCTTGGTGTTGGGGCCCCCAGGGGTTGGGCCCCTGGAGCTATGGTTCGGGGCCCCCAGGGTTTGGGCCCCTGGAGCTTGGTGTTGGGGCCCCCAGGGGTTGGGCCCCTGGAGTTGGTGTTGGGGCCCCCAGGGGTTGGGCCCCTGGAGCTATGGTGTTGGGCCCCCAGGGGTTGGGCCCTGGAGCTGGTGTTGGGGCCCCCAGGGGTTGGGCCCCTGGAGCTTGGTGTTGGGGCCCCCAGGGGTTGGGCCCCTGGAGCTATGGTTCGGGCCCCCAGGGGTTGGGCCCCTGGAGCTTGGTGTTGGGGCCCCCAGGGTTTGGGCCCCTGGAGCTGGTGTTGGGGCCCCCAGGGGTTGGGCCCCTGGAGCTATGGGGCCCCCAGGGGTTGGGCCCCTGGAGCTATGGTGTCGGGGCCCCCAGGGGTTGGGCCCCTGGAGCTTGGTGTTGGGGCCACCAGGGGTTGGGCCCCTGGAGCTGGTGTTGGGGCCCCAGGGTTGGGCCCTGGAGCTATGGTTCGGGCCCCCAGGGGTTGGGCCCCTGGAGCTTGGTGTTGGGGCCCCCAGGGTTGGGCCCCTGGAGCTGGATGTTGGGGCCCCCAGGGGTTGGGCCCCTGGAGCTGTGGTTGGGGCCCCCAGGGGTTGGGCCCCTGGAGCTGGTGTTGGGGCCCCCAGGGGGTTTGGGCCCCTGGAGCTATGGTTCGGGCCCCAGGGTTTGGGCCCCTGGAGCTGGTGTTGGGGCCCCCAGGGGTTGGGCCCCTGGAGCTGGTGTTGGGGCCCCCAGGGTTTGGGCCCTGGAGCTTGGTGTTGGGGCCCCCAGGGGTTGGGCCCCTGGAGCTGGTGTTGGGGCCCCAGGGTTTGGGCCCCTGGAGCTTGGTGTTGGGGCCCCCAGGGTTTGGGCCCCTGGAGCTGGTGTTGGGGCCCCCAGGGTTTGGGCCCCTGGAGCTGGTGTTGGGGCCCCCAGGGTTTGGGCCCCTGGAGCTTTGGTTCGGGCCCCCAGGGGTTGGGCCCCTGGAGCTGGTGTTGGGGGCCCCCAGGGGTTGGGCCCCTGGAGCTTGGTGTTGGGCCCCCAGGGTTGGGCCCCTGGAGCTGGTGTTGGGGCCCCCAGGGTTTGGGCCCCTGGAGTTGGTGTTGGGGGCCCCCAGGGTTGGGCCCCTGGAGCTATGGTTCGGGCCCCCAGGGGTTTGGGCCCCTGGAGTTGGTGTTGGGGCCCCCAGGGTTTGGGCCCCTGGAGCTGGTGTTGGGGCCCCAGGGGTTGGGCCCCTGGAGCTATGGTTTCGGGCCCCCAGGGTTTGGGCCCCTGGAGCTGGTGTTGGGGCCCCCAGGGTTTGGGCCCCTGGAGCTGGTGTTGGGGCCCCCAGGGGTTGGGCCCCTGGAGCTATGGTTCGGGGCCCCCAGGGGTTGGGCCCCTGGAGCTTGGTGTTGGGGCCCCCAGGGGTTGGGCCCCTGGAGCTATGGTTCGGGGCCCCCAGGGTTTGGGCCCCTGGAGCTTGGTGTTGGGGCCCCCAGGGGTTGGGCCCCTGGAGCTATGGTGTTCGGGGCCCCCAGGGGTTGGGCCCCTGGAGCTGGTGTTGGGGCCCCCAGGGGTTGGGCCCCTGGAGCTGGTGTTGGGGCCCCCAGGGGTTGGGCCCTGGAGCTGGTGTTGGGGCCCCCAGGGTTTGGGCCCCTGGAGCTGGTGTTGGGGCCCCAGGGGTTGGGCCCCTGGAGCTGTGGTTGGGCCCCCAGGGGTTGGGCCCCTGGAGGTGGGTTTGGGGCCCCCAGGGTTTGGGCCCCTGGAGCTGGTGTTGGGGCCCCCAGGGGTTGGGCCCTGGAGCTATGGTTCGGGGCCCCCAGGGTTTGGCCCCTGGAGCTGGTGTTGGGGGCCCCCAGGGTTTGGGCCCCTGGAGCTATGGTTCGGGCCCCCCAGGGGTTGGGCCCCTGGAGCTGGTGTTGGGGCCCCCAGGGTTTGGGCCCCTGGAGCTGGTGTTGGGGTCCCCACAGGGGTTGGGCCCCTGGAGCTATGGTTCGGGCCACCAGGGGTTGGGCCCCTGGAGCTGGTGTTGGGGCCCCCAGGGGTTGGGCCCCTGGAGCTGGTGTTGGGGCCCCCAGGGGTTGGGCCCCTGGAGCTGGTGTTCGGGCCCCCAGGGGTTGGGCCCCTGGAGCTATGGTTTGGGCCCCCAGGGGTTGGGCCCCTGGAGCTAGTGTTCGGGGCCCCCAGGGGTTGGGCCCCTGGAGCTTGGTGTTGGGGCCCCCAGGGTTGGGCCCCTGGAGCTGGTGTTGGGGCCCCCAGGGGTTGGGCCCCTGGAGCTATGGTTCGGGCCCCCAGGGGTTGGGCCCCTGGAGCTGGTGTTGGGGCCCCCAGGGGTTGGGCCCCTGGAGCTGGTGTTGGGGCCCCCAGGGGTTGGGCCCTGGAGCTTGGTGTTGGGGCCCCAGGGGTTGGGCCCCTGGAGCTGATGTTGGGGCCCCCAGGGGTTGGGCCCCTGGAGCTGGTGTTGGGGCCCCCAGGGGTTGGGCCCCTGGAGCTATGGTGTTGGGGCCCCCAGGGGTTGGGCCCCTGGAGTTGGTGTTGGGGCCCCCAGGGGTTGGGCCCCTGGAGCTGGTGTTGGGGCCCCCAGGGGTTGGGCCCCTGGAGCTATGTGTTCGGGGCCCCCAGGGGTTGGGCCCCTGGAGCGGGTGTTGGGGCCCCCAGGGGTTTGGGCCCCTGGAGCTATGGTGTTGGGGCCCCCAGGGGTTGGGCCCCTGGAGCTTGGTGTTGGGGCCCCCAGGGGTTGGGCCCCTGGAGCTTGGTGTTGGGGCCCCCAGGGGTTTGGGCCCCTGGAGCTGGTGTTGGGCCCCCAGGGGTTGGGCCCTGGAGCTATGGTGTTGGGGCCCCCAGGGGTTTGGGCCCCTGGAGCTGGTGTTGGGGCCCCCAGGGGTTTGGGCCCCTGGAGCTTGGTGTTGGGGCCCCCAGGGGTTGGGCCCCTGGAGCTTGGTGTTCGGGGCCCCCAGGGGTTGGGCCCTGGAGCTGGTGTTGGGGCCCCCAGGGTTTGGGCCCCTGGAGCTGGTGTTGGGGCCCCCAGGGGTTGGGCCCCTGGAGCTATGGTTCGGGCCCCCAGGGGTTGGGCCCCTGGAGTTGGTGTTGGGGCCCCCAGGGGTTGGGCCCCTGGAGCTGGTGTTGGGGCCCCCAGGGGTTGGGCCCCTGGAGCTATGGTTCGGGCCCCCAGGGGTTGGGCCCCTGGAGCTTTGGTTGGGGCCCCCAGGGGTTGGGCCCCTGGAGCTTGGGTTGGGGCCCCCAGGGTTTGGGCCCCTGGAGCTGGTGTTGGGGTCCCCAGGGGTTGGGCCCCTGGAGCTATGGTTCGGGCCCCCAGGGGTTGGGCCCCTGGAGCTGGTGTTGGGGCCCCCAGGGTTTGGGCCCCTGGAGCTATGGTGTTGGGGCCCCCAGGGTTTGGGCCCCTGGAGCTGGTGTTGGGGCCCCCAGGGGTTGGGCCCCTGGAGCTGGTGTTGGGGCCCCCAGGGGTTGGGCCCCTGGAGCTGTGTTGGGGCCCCCAGGGTTGGGCCCCTGGAGTTGGTGTTGGGGCCCCCAGGGGTTGGGCCCTGGAGTTGGTGTTGGGGCCCCCAGGGTTTGGGCCCCTGGAGCTGGTGTTGGGGCCCCCAGGGGTTGGGCCCCTGGAGCTATGGTTCGGGGCCCCAGGGGTTGGGCCCCTGGAGCTGGTGTTGGGGCCCCCAGGGGTTGGGCCCCTGGAGTTGGTGTTCGGGCCCCCAGGGGTTGGGCCCCTGGAGCTATGGTTCGGGCCCCCAGGGGTTGGGCCCCTGGAGTTGGTGTTGGGGCCCCCAGGGGTTGGGCCCCTGGAGTTGGTGTTGGGGCCCCCAGGGGTTGGGCCCCTGGAGTTGGTGTTGGGGCCCCCAGGGTTTGGGCCCCTGGAGCTATGGTTCGGGCCCCAGGGTTTGGGCCCCTGGAGTTGGTGTTGGGGCCCCCAGGGGTTGGGCCCCTGGAGTTGGTGTTGGGGCCCCCAGGGGTTTGGGCCCCTGGAGCTGGTGTTGGGGCCCCCAGGGGTTGGGCCCCTGGAGTTGGTGTTGGGGCCCCCAGGGGTTGGGCCCCTGGAGCTGGTGTTGGGGCCCCCAGGGTTTGGCCCCTGGAGCTGATGGTTGCGGGCCCCCAGGGGTTGGGCCCCTGGAGATGGTGTTGGGGCCCCCAGGGTTTGGGCCCCTGGAGCTTGTGTTTGGGCCCCCAGGGGTTGGGCCCCTGGAGTTGGTGTTGGGGCCCCCAGGGTTTGGGCCCCTGGAGCTATGGTTCGGGCCCCCAGGGGTTGGGCCCCTGGAGCTATGGTTGGGGCCCCCAGGGGTTGGGCCCCTGGAGCTATGGTTGGGGCCCCCAGGGTTTGGGCCCCTGGAGCTGGTGTTGGGGCCCCCAGGGGTTGGGCCCCTGGAGCTATGGTTTTCGGGCCCCCAGGGGTTTGGGCCCCTGGAGTTGGTGTTGGGGCCCCCAGGGTTTGGGCCCCTGGAGTTGGTGTTGGCCCCCAGGGGTTGGGCCCCTGGAGCTGTGGTTGGGGCCCCCAGGGTTGGGCCCCTGGTGTTGGTGTTGGGCCCCCAGGGTTTGGGCCCCTGGAGCTATGTTGGGGGTCCCAGCCTGGGTGGGTTGTTGGGTGTTTGGGCCGGGTTTGGTTGATTGGGTTTTGGGCCCCTTTTTGGGCCCCTGGGTTGGGGGGCCCCCAGGGTTTGGGCCCCTGGAGCTGGTGTTGGGGCCCCCAGGGGTTGGGCCCCTGGAGCTATGGTTCGGGCCCCCAGGGTTTGGGCCCCTGGAGCTGGTGTTGGGGCCCCCAGGGGTTGGGCCCCTGGAGCTATGGTTCGGGCCCCCAGGGGTTGGGCCCCTGGAGCTGGTGTTGGGGCCCCCAGGGGTTGGGCCCCTGGAGCTGGTGTTGGGGCCCCCAGGGGTTGGGCCCTGGAGCTTGGTGTTGGGGCCCCCAGGGGTTGGGCCCCTGGAGCTGGTGTTGGGGCCCCCAGGGGTTGGGCCCCTGGAGCTATGGTTCGGGCCCCCAGGGGTTGGGCCCCTGGAGCTGGTGTTGGGGCCCCCAGGGGTTTGGGCCCCTGGAGCTTGGTGTTGGGGCCCCCAGGGGTTGGGCCCCTGGAGCTTGGTTCGGGGCCCCCAGGGGTTTGGGCCCCTGGAGCTGGTGTTGGGGCCCCCAGGGGTTGGGCCCCTGGAGCTATGGTTCGGGCCCCCAGGGGTTGGGCCCCTGGAGCTGGTGTTGGGGCCCCCAGGGATGGGCCCCTGGAGCTTGTGTTGGGGCCCCCAGGGCTTGGGCCCCTGGAGCTGGTGTTGGGGCCCCCAGGGTTTGGGCCCCTGGAGCTATGGTTCGGGCCCCCAGGGTTTGGGCCCCTGGAGGTTGGTGTTGGGGCACCCAGGGGTTGGGCCCCTGGAGCTGGTGTTGGGGGCCCCCAGGGTTTGGGCCCCTGGAGCTGGTGTTCGGGCCCCCAGGGGTTGGGCCCCTGGAGCTGGTGTTGGGGCCCCCAGGGGTTGGCCCCTGGAGCTATGGTTCGGGCCCCCAGGGGTTGGGGCCCATGGAGTTGGTGTTGGGGCCCCCAGGGTTTGGGCCCCTGGAGCTGGTGTTGGGGTCCCCAGGGGTTGGGCCCCTGGAGCTAGGGTTCGGGCCCCAGGGTTTGGGCCCCTGGAGTTGGGTGTGGGGCCCCCAGGGTTTGGGCCCCTGGAGCTATGGTTGGGCCCCCAGGGTTTGGGCCCCTGGGGGGTGTT